>NC_057711.1:2577158-2649619 GCF_004010195.1 Chiloscyllium plagiosum | reverse complement strand
TGTAACAAACACTACATTGGACAAACAGGCAGAAAACTAGCCACCAGGATACGTGAATGTCAACTAGCCACAAAGCGACGTGCCTTACATACGGATGAGGAAGGACACCACTTCGATTGGGACAACATATCCATCCTCAGACAAGCCAAACAGAGACATGCACGAGAATTCCTAGAAGCATGGCATTCCAACCAGAACTTTATCAACAAACACATTGACGTGGATCCCATTTACCACCCCGAGACACAGACCAGGAAATGACATAACCATAGGAAATGACGTCACCACAGGAAATGAAATCACCAACCCAAGGAACCTCAACATATAAACAGGAAGTGGACCACACCACTAGTGCTTCATTCGGAGGCTCATGGAAGATGTTACCTAGTATGGTGACAAAACGTCTGAAAATGAACCTTCCAGCTCAGCGAGCAAACCTACATCCACATAAAAATACTATTTAAGTGAAAGTTAACATGCAAAAGCTCAAAAATGTCAGTTAACCATGGCTAACAAAGGAAGTTCAGGATTGTAAAAGATTAAAAGAAAAACCTTTGAAGTTTCCAGAAATAACAGTTAATCTGACGATTGGGAGTTTTTTTTTGCAATGCAATGAAGGAGGATTAAGAATCTGACAACGAAAAGGAGAATAGAAGATGAATGCAATCTAGCAAAAAACACAAATCAGACTGTAAAAGCTTCTATAGGTGTGTAAAAGGTAAACGTTTGGCTAGAACGAATGTACGGTCTTCACTGGCAAACTTTCAGGATAATTTACAATGAGGAGTACAGAAATGGCAGAGAAGAAAAATGATTACTTTTTATCTGTTTTAATTCAGCAAGTTATCAGAAATCTTCCAGAACTAGAGATCCAAGTGACAAAGAAGAATGAGGAGTTGAAAGAAATTATGACAGTAAGAAGACTGTACTGGAGAAGTTAATGGGACTGAAAGCTGATAAATCCCCTGTAACTGATTTTCTATGTCACAGAGTGTGGTCTGACACTTTTGATCACCTGCAGAAACATATTATTCGACAGTTCGCTCACACCATTTGTATGATATTTTGATCTCTCTGCCTATAAATTCTGCATCGGTGTGCCTCTCTCTCACTTTACCAGAGGTGGGGGCTGCACTATGAAAGCTTGTGATTTCAGATAAACCTGTTGACTATGACCTGGTGTTGTAAGACTTCTGACTGTATCCCAGAATGCTGGAGAATGTGGCTGTAGAGACACTTGCTGCATTTGGTGACTATCTTCCAAACTTCTTGACATTCAGAAATGATCCTGTGGATTGCAAGGTAGTTATCCCACTAGTTAAGAAGAGAGTGAGAGAGAAAACAAGGAACTGCAAGCCTGTTAGCTTTATATCAATAATAGGGAAAATGATAGAAGATGTTATAAAGGATGTAATAAATAAATGCTTGGATAATAATTGTGATTAGGCAGATTCAGCACAGATTTGCTGGGAATGAATGTTTGAAGAACTTGCAAGTTTTGGAAGATGTTATGAACAACATTGATAAAGGAGTGCCAATTAACATAGCATACTTAGATTTTCAGAGCATTTTGATAAAATCTTCCACCGGAGGTTAGAAAAATTAAACCACATAGTTTAAGAGGTAATATACTGGCAAGGATTAATGTTTGGCTACAGGTAGAAAACAGCAAATATGAATAAATAGGTTATTCTCACACTGATAGGATCAAAACTTGAGCTCCAACTGTTCAAAATGTATAACGATGATTTGGAGGTGGGAGCCAAATGTAATATCTCCAAATTTATGATTGATCAAATCTAAGTGGGATTATGTGTTTTGAGGAAGATGTAAAGTGAAGCTTCATGAAGATTTAGTTGGTATAATGAATGGGCAAATAACATGGCAGACAAAATATTCCAGATGAGCACCCCAGATTTGCGAAATCGTTTTCTGCAGTTTCAGTTACCCGTGGTTTACTGCAGCCTGAACATATTATAGGGAACCTTCTGGAACCAGGGACCAGGAGGCGGCCAGGAAGGTAAACTTCCCACTTAGATGAATAGGTTTGCTCCTATCCACGGTTTCGGGCTTTCGTGATAGGTCTTGGAACGTATCCCCTGCAGATACAGGGGAACTACTGTAATGTCGAAAATGTGAAATTACTCACTTTGGTAGGAGAAACTGATTTGTAGAGTTTTTTTAAATGTTAAAAGCTTGAAAGCTGTGGATGTACCAAGAAACCCAGGAATTGTTGTCAATAAGTTACAGAAGGCTAACATGCAGGAGCAGCAAATTATTACAAAGGCTAATGGAATGTTAGTCTTTATTGCAAGAAAATTTCAATGCAGTACAGTAGTAAAGACTTGTTTCAATTGTATGGGAGCTTCGTTAGACAGCACCGAGAGTACTGTGTACAGTTTTGGTCCCCTTCTCTCAGGAAGGATCTTATTACCACAGAGGGAGGGTTCACCAAACTTGTTCCCAGGATGTCGGCACTGTCCTATAGAGATTGAGCAAGCTGGGTCTGTATTCTCTAAAGTTTTAAAGAATAAGAGATGATCTCATTGAAACCGACAAAATATTTAAATGGAGAGACAGGGTAAATAAGGCAAGATATTTCGTCTGGTTGGAGAGTCTAGAACTAGTGGCACAATTTAAAATAAGGGGGAATGACACTTAGATCCAAGATGAGGGGAGTTTTTGTTTTACTCAAGAGGGTTGTGAACCTTTGGAAATCTTTTTCCCATAGGATTGTGGAAGCTCAGTTTTTGCGTATGTTTAATGTAGAGATTGATAGATTTCTGATTACCTATGTGGATGTTGTGGCTAAAAGATAAGGTTAAGGCTAATCCAAAGAGATTCTACAAGGACATTAAGAGCAAAAGAGCAACTAGGGAGAGAATAGAGTCCCTTAAAGATCAACGAGTTAATCTACATTTGGAACCACTGGAGGTGGGAGAGATATTAAGCGAATACTTGGTGTCAGTTTTTACTGTGGAGAAAGACATAGAGGCTTAGAATTCTGGGAAATAAATATTGATGTCTTGAAAATAGTCCACATTACAGAAGAGGAGGTGCTGAAGTTCTTATAAGCCATAAAGGCGAATAAGTCTCAGGGAGCGAGTCAAGTGTATCCCAAGACATTGTGGGAAGTTAGGGAAGGAATTGTGGGACCCCTAGCAGAGATACTAATATCATCTACAGCCACAGGTGAGATGCCAGAGGACTGGAGGGTGGTTCATGTTGTGCCTTTATTTAAGAAAGATGTAAGGAGAAGCCTGAAAACCATACACTGGTGAATCTGACATCATTGTCGGTACTTTGTTGAGCAGGATTCTGAGAGATAGAATTTATATGGAGAGGCAAGGACTGATTAGGGATAGAGAGCATGGTTTTGTGTGTGGGAAATCGTGTTTCACAAACTTGACTGAATTTTTTGAGGATGTAACCAAAACGATTGAGAGGGCAGAGCAGTAGACATTGGCCATAAGGACTTTAGTAAGGCCTTCGGCAAGGTCCTATGTGGTAGACTGATTAATCAAAGTTCGATCACGTAGGATTCAGGAAGCTTGTCAATTGGATACAAAATTAGCTTCACAATAGGAGACAGAAGGTGATGGTGGAGGGTTGTTTTTCAGACTGGCGGTCTGTGACCAACAGTATTCTGCAGGGATCAGTGGAGAGTTCACTGTTGTTTGAAGTTTTTTCCCTTTACTCCTACACTCCTGCCATATGGCTGTAGTGCTTATTTTTCCACACTGCACCACGTTGTGTATGTGTAAGTGCAGGAATCCGTGAAAACACCATGTACAAAATAATTTTATTCAACATTTCCACCACCAGGAAAACCAACCACGTGGCTAGGGAACCAGTAACAAGCAAAACTCAATAACAGCAATGCTTACATGAAAGAAAGAAATGAAGGGGTGGGTAGGGGTCAAATCAAAATACAACTGGAGGGGGAAATAAAGCACTCCACTCTGCCATTGCTATTTGTCCTTTACATCGATTACTTGGATGAGAATTTAGGAATGGTTAGTAAGTCTGTGGATGACACCACAATTGGTGGTATAGTTGACAGTGAAGAAAGTTATCTAAGATTACAAAGGGATCTTGATCAATTGGGCTAATGGGCTGAGAAGTGACAGATGGAATTTAGTTTGGATAAATGCGAAGTTTGCATTTTGGTAAAACGAACAAGGGCAGGACTTATACAGTTAATGGTAAGGCCCTAGGTAGTGCTGTCAAATAGAGAGACCTCAGGATTCAGGTACAAAGTTCTTTGAAAGTTATGTCACAGGTAAACAAGATGGTTAAGAAGGTCTTTGGCACACTTGCCTTCATTGTTCAGATCACTGAGAATAGGAGTTGCGATGTCATGTTGAGGTTGCACAGGGCATTGGTGAGGCCACTTTTGGTGTAGCATTTACAGTTCTGGTCACCCCGCTATAGGATAGATATTATTGAATTGGAGAGGGTTTTGAAAAGATTTGAGGATGTTGCTGGGGCTGGAGGGTTTGAGTTATAAGGCTAGGCTGGGACTTTTTTCACTGGAGCTTGGGGGTTTAAGGGTGACCTTATAGATGTTTATAAAATTATGAGGGGCAGAGGGAAGGGAAATAGCAAAGGTCTTTTCCCTAAGGAGGGGTAGTTCAAAACTAGAGGGCATATTTCTAAGATGAAAGGAAAAAAAATTAAAAGGGACCTAAGTGGCAACTTTTTCACACACGGTGGTTCTTATGTGGATTAAATTGTCAGAGGAAATGGTAGATGTAGGTACAGTTACAACATCTAAAAGAATTTAGATAAGTACATATATGGGAAAGATTTAGAGGGATATGGGCCAAACACAGGCAAGTTTAGTTGAGGGAAACTTGGTCAGCACAGAGAAACTGAACCAAAGGGGCTGTTTCCGTACTATATGATTCTATGAATCTATGACTAACACATTGAACAGTTTGATCAGTCATGATCGCATTGAATGGCAGAGTAGGCTCAATGGGCTGAAAGGCCTAATCCTGTTTCTATGTTCCTATTACAAAACACTCCCCAATGTCCTTCAAAACAAAAGTGCCAAACCAATGTAAAAGAAATTAAGTTTAAAAACTTGGCCAAAGGTTTCAAAGATCTCAAAGCACAAGAGCTTAAGGAGTGATTTCTAAAGGATGAGCCTGAGCAACAGAAGATTTAGCTGTTTATCAGAACAGTGCAAAGAAGGTTCACTAGATTGACTCCTGGCATGAAACAGATGCTCTGTGAGGACAGCATCAGGAGAACAGCCTAAATCCTTTACATTTTAGTAAAATGAGAGGTGATCTCATTGAAGCATAACAAATATTGAGAGTGTTTGACAGGGTAGATGCTGTTTGCCCTGGCTGGAGAGTTTAGAACACAGGATCACAGAGATTTCTTCACTCAGAAGGTTGTGAATGCTCAGTTAGTAAATCATAGAATCCCCACAGTGCGGAAATAGGCCAGTTGGCCCATTAAGTCAACACAGACCCTCTGAAGAGCATCCCATCCTATCCTATCCCTGTAACACTGCATTTACCACTGCTGAGTTACCTAGCCTGTACATTCCTAGGGAGATTTAACATGGCCAACCTAACCTAACCTGCACAAATTTGGACTGCGGTTGGAAACCAGAACATCTGGAGGAAACCCACGCAGACACAGGTGAAATAGCTCTACAGAGGCCAGTATCCAATCACCAATTCACCTTTTATTTACACATGATCATAGGATCCCCACAGTGTGGAAACAGGCCCTTTGGCCCAACAAGTCCACACCGACCCTCTGAAGAGTAACCCATCCAGAGCCATTTCCCTACCCTATTACTCTACATTTACCCTTGACTAATGTACCTAACCTACATATCCCTGAACGCTATGGGCAATTTAACATGGCCAATTCACCTAACCTGCACAAGTTTGAACTGTGGGAGGAAACCGGAGCACCTGGAGGAAACCTATGCAAGCACGGGGAGAATGTGCAAACTCCACACAGCCAGTCAGCTGAGGCTGGAATCGAACCCGGGTACCTGGTACTGTGAGATAGCCATGGTGCTGCCCCATATGAACAGTCCATGACTTTAGTACTGCCTCATATAGAGTCTGGCACCAGAGTGTCACTATCCCTGATGCGCAACCTTTTTATGTCAACCAGAGCTCCCTGACTGTGGCTATCAATCCCATCCAATCAGGAAACTCATATTCTATCAGGCCCATCTGGCTGACTTCGCCACAATCAGTACAATGGAGAAAGCATGCAAACTTCACATGGTCACCCAAGGCTGGAATTGAATCCGGATCCTCTAACATTTTGAGGCAGTGGTGCTAATCACTGTTGAGTATATATAATTGAGTACATTCACAGCTAAAAAGTGGAAGATTTTTATACTCTGAAAGAGCTAAGGAGATGGAGATAGTGTGAGAAAGTGGATTCTAGGTCAATGGTCAGCCATGATCTTACTCAGTGATAAAGCAGAAGTGAAGGGCCAATGGCCTTCTCCAGCTCCAATTATGTTAATAGACCAAAAGGGGCGGGGGAATGCAGTAGAGAGTAAAACAGGGCTTTTTTTTTGTACAGACGTGTACTTTTACTAAAAGAATGGTATGATTCTTCCATTGTTTCCTTTTCTCACAAGTTTGTCTATCCACAATGAAGTATAATTCAATCAGCACTGCTCATGCTGGGGAATCAAGCTCACAGCGAAATGTCAAAATACAAACTCTGCAGATATGTCCTGAGCTGAACTACACCCATCAACCGGACCTGCACCAACTGCACTTCCAAACATCAGCAGACCAGGCTTTTCTTGGACTCAGGTGCCCTCTGTTCCTGCCCGGGTTTTCTAAAGAACTCACCAGCAATCTCCGCTTGTTCCGAAAATGCTGTAAAAGTCCCATGAGCTCCCTGTTGTCAATCGGCTTTGAGTTTCTGGGGCCATTTTTCTTGTTCTTGCGGTTTCTCCTGTTTTTCCGGCCTTTGTTTCTGACCGCTTTATTTGCGTTACCTTCTTGCTTGTTCTCCCCTTTCTTGCCTCTGGTTCGTACAGATATTGGGTTATTCTGCCTCTGACGCCCTCCCCCCCGTTCTGGAGGCAGCTGGCTTAACTCTCCCTCTGCCTTGTCGCGAGTTCCATCTTCAATGGGCTGCACAGTGACGGGAACCCTGGGCGTTTTGGGAAGTGTGGTCCTGGGGAGAGAATCTGACCACTGGTCCATTGTTTGGTGGCTCTCAGGGTTGGAGGCTGATGTTTCTTGTTGGTGTGGGACATGAGACACTCGGTCAGAGGGATTAGAGGGCCCAATAAGACTGGGTTGAACGCTAGGTGATCCATTGTTCCAATGTCCTGACTCAGTGTGATGTGACATAGCTGGAGGGAGACTGGAAAAGTTCTCCAGAGTCTGATAAGCGGAAAAACTGTCCTGGGACTGAACTATGCTTGGGTTGGATTCAAAGACTCCTGGCCTTACAGTCTGAGCTGGTGACAATTGAGATTGGTTGCGTTTCAGGGGGACAGCATTCTCTGGTTGGAAACCCAGTTCAGTACCAGCAGTAGGTCTGTTAAGAAAAGTCATGGTTGAGGACACTGGAGGTGAGCTAGTAGATCGGGCCCAGGGTATGGGGTAGGTATGAGTTCCTGTCCGGGATATTTGGCTCTTATTCTGGCTGATGAGAATTGGCCTGCGCTGGTCAGGTTTCTGGTGTTTGGCCACTAACATCTGCTGCACCTTCTTTTTGATCTGATCCATCATCCGCTGTCCTGGTGGCACTGTGGGAGACTCCTTGGGCGTATCTGCACTCCAGGGGCTGTCAGCTCTTCTCTTACCAATAGAGTTCAGGGTGGTGGCTGATCCTTTCCGTTTGCCCAGTGTCCTCCTGCTGCCTGGGGCTGACGTTCTCAGTTTCCCTGAAGAACTGGCACTCTTAGAACGGACCAACTTCTGGGAATTGGGAGAAGCTAATCTCAATCTGCTGTTGGGCATTGTCCTTTGCACCGTTCCTCTGTTGATCGTTCCCCTGTTCGACATTGTCCTGTTGACCATTCCCCTGTTGCTCATTGTCCTGTTGACAATTCCCCTGTTGATCAATGTTCTGTTGATCGTTCCCTTGTTCGACATTGTCCTGTTGACCATTCCCCTGTTGCTCATTGTCCTGTTGATCGTTCCCCTGTTTGCTGTTGGGCATTGTCCTTTGCACCGTTCCTCTGTTGATCGTTCCCCTGTTCGACATTGTCCTGTTGACCATTGTCCTGTTGACAATTCCCCTGTTGATCAATGTTCTGTTGACCATTCCCCTGTTGATCGTTCTCCTGTTCGACATTGTCCTGTTGACCATTCCCCTGTTGCTCATTGTCCTGTTGACCATTCCCCTGTTGCTCATTGTCCTGTTGACCATTCCCCTCCTGTTGTGGTGGAATTGTCTTGAGCCCAGTTTCCTGTCCCTCCCACCTTTGCACTTCAGCTGCTGGCTTCTCCTGGTCACGCTTTCGATCTTCCTGAGGGGCATTTGGTCCACCGTTTCCAGCACAGCCTCCATCCTCACGGCGTACGGGAACCTCTCGTACAGTTGCATGGATTTCCTGAGCAGCACCATTCCAAACTGACCCTCCTCCAAGGACAGGTGCTGCCGGATCTGAGCTGCCTCCTGAGCTCCCACCGTCTGCTCCGAGACCTCGCCTTCCTGGGAGACGGTGAGCAACTTGCCCGGGGAGGCACTAGCCTCCTGGAACAAGATCAGGACCAAGAGGTCCCTGGCTACCAAGTGACAGCGGAGCTGCCGGCTCTTCACGTCGATCTGCTGCTCCATCAGGCGGTAGGAGTTATCCGAGGGGTCGGGGGCGGCCAGCACTAGCAGCCGGAATTTGCCGAAGAACTGGGCGAGGGCTCCCAACTTCGCTTTGGTGGCTTCCAGGGGCGGCTGATCGCTCCTCCGGTTCGGGGGAGCCCCATTCCTCCCGGGTCTCCCTCCAGCCCCGGGAGCCGGGGAGCCTTCCCGCTCCGGCCTCTGCTGTTCGGGGAGTCCAGGCGAGCTGTCCTCCCCGGCGGCCAGCAAACCCAGCAACAGCAGTAGGCAAAGCGTGCGGCCGCTCATCATTCCTGGCTCCTCTCCGTCCAGATCCCAGACTCACTGCTAGATCATCCCGAGCGGAGCGGAGAGTGAGGAAATCCCTGCCCACACCGCAAATCCCTGCCCACGTCCCAGACACCAGAGGGGAAAAAAAGGCTCTGCGAATTTCCTGGACCATTCCAATCTTGCAACAAAATGCTCTCAAATCTGGAGCAGTTTTCATTGTGACCAGTGTTTTGTGAGTGTTGTTTAAACTTTGTGTGGACATTGGATGATGATGATGATCAGCTGGTATCCAGGTGTGACAAAGACTAGGAGCTGGAGTGTTTGCAAAATAAGCAGTTCCACAAACTTCAAAACAGTTAAACACAAAAGAATCAGAGATTTTCACAGAACAGCCACGTGTGCACAACAGCTGCTGTGTATTCCACCCCCTCCTTAAGCGAGTAGCCACCCTTCCCTATTGCAAAGAGCTATACTGTGTGGGAATTATCTGTGGCTGCTTCCAGTCCTCGGCTTGACTAGGCTTTAACTATTTTCACTAAAGTCGACTCAGGAGATTTTTAAAAATCGCTACTTTCCCTTAAATGCATGCTTTTTTTTATTCACAATCAGAACAGGGGCTGTGTCACAGAGATGTCTACACATACAAGTCGTGGAATTCATGCACAATTACTCCCCAGGGGTTGGTCGGAGGGCTGAACAATTCTGGCGCATAACTGAGCAAAAGCACTTACATTAACATCTAAACCTCAGGGTCACCTGAAGCATTTTACAACCAGTCGAGTATTTTTCTCTAAATTGGCGTCAGTGTTGTAACACAGGAAACGTGGCAGTCAATTTGCACGCAGCAAGCTCCCACAAACGCCAATATGTTAACGACCAGATATATCTGTTTTCGATTAGTCTTTTATTATATGCTAGCTGTGGGATAAAATGAACACTAGGTCAACGATTCCCCTGTTGTTTTTCAAAGTAGTGCCTAGAGATCTTTTGCAGCCGCAGCTGGACAGCCATCCACTTGACTCTCCTTCCCTACTGTAAATTCCTGATGAAGGGCTTTTGCCCGAAAGGTCGATTTTCTTGCCCCTCGGATGCTGCCTGACCTGCTGTGCTTTTCCAGCACCACTCTAATCTAACCTCAGTTCAAGACCCAGTGGCACTGAATTTCACAAACCTCTTCAGACACATGAGTTCTATCTCCAAAATGACAAGTGACAAATACTTTAATTTGATTCAATTTCCAATCACTATGGCATGGACAAAACAGGGACATAACTAAGATGATATCAGAGCTCTGCCTATCCAGGTGGAAGACACTTACTGGAATTCAGTTCAAGTCCCACAGTGCACCTTGATCAATGAGACAGTCCAAGCAGCTACTTATACAAACCTCAAATCACAATAAAATAATTGAGACTTTAATTAAGCAAGGGTGTCTGTAAACCTGACAAATAATCTCTGGACTATAATTCAAAATACAATTGCAGTTGGGAAATAAGGCAGGGCAGGTGACTGAGGTGTCAGTGGGGGAGCACTTTGGGGCCAGCGACCATAATTCTATTAGATTTAAAATAGTGATGGAAAAGGATAAATCAGATCTAACAGTTGAAGTTCTAAACTGGAGAAAGGCCAATTTTGACGGTATTAGGCAAGAGCTTTCAAAAGCTGATTAGGGGCAGATGTTCGCAGGTAAAGGGATGGCTGGAAAATGGGAAGCCTTCAGAAATGAGAGAACGAGAATCCAGAGAAAGTATATTTTAAGGATAAAAGGGTAACTAGGGAGAGAATAGAGCACCTCAAAGATCACCAAGGCGGCCTTGATATAGAATGTAGGGAAATAGATGGTGACATCTTGAAAAATGTCCATATTACAGAGGGGGAAGTGCTGGATGTCTTGAAACGCACAAAAGGTGGATAAATCCCCAGGACCTGATCAGGTGTACCCTAGCAATCTATGGGAAGCTAGGGAAGTGATTGCGGGGCCTCTTGCTGAGATATTTGTATCATCGATAGTCACAGGTGAGGTGCAGGTAGACTGGAGGTTGGCTAACATGGTGCCACTGTTTAAGGAGGGTGGTAAGGACAAGCCAGGGAACTATAGACCAGGGGGCCTAACGTCGTTAGTGGGAATGTTGTTGGAGGAAATCCTGAGGGACAGGATCCACATGTATTTGGAAAGGCAAGGACTGATTCGGGATAGTCAACATGGCTTTCTGCATGGGAAATCATGTCTCAAAAACTTGAATGACTTTTTTGAAGAAGTAACAAAGAGGATTGATGAGGGCAGAGCGGTAGATGTGATCTATATGGACTTCAATAATGCTTTCAACAAGGTTCCCCTTGGGACACTGGTTAGCAAGGTTAGATCTCACAGAATACAGGGAGAACTAGCCAAATGGTAGAAGACAGAGGGTGGCGGTGGAGGTTGTTTTTCAGACTGGAGGCCTGTGACCAGTGGAGTTCCACAAGGATCAGTGCTGGGTCCTTTACTTTTCGTCATTTATATAAATGATTTGGATGGGAACATAAGAGATATAGCTAGTAAGTTTGCAGATGACACCAAAATTGGAGGTGTAATGGACAGTGAAGAAGGTTACCACAGATTACAACAGGATCTTGACCAGATGGGCCAATGGGCTGAGAAGTGGCAGATGGAGTTTAATTCAGATAACTGAGGTGCTGCATTTTGGGAAAGCAAATCTGAGCAGGACTTATACACGTAATGGTAAGATCCTAGAGAATGTTACTGAACGTAAAGACCTTGGAGTGCAGGTTCATAGCTCCATGAAAGTGGAGTCGCAGGTAGATAGGAGAGCGAAGAAGGTGTTTGGTATGCTTTCCTTTATTGGTCAGACTATTGAGTACAGGAATTGGGAGGTCATGTTGCAGCTGTACAGGACATTGGTTAGGCCACTATTGCTGCGTGCAATTTTGGTCTTCCTATCAGAAATATTAGATTAGATTAGGTTAGATTAGATTACATACAGTGTGGAAACAGGCCCTTCGGCCCAACAAGTCCACACCAACCCTCCAAAGAGCAACCCACCCAGACCCATTCCCCTACATTTACCCCTTCATCTAACAATATGGGCAATTTAGCATGGCCAGTTCACCTAACCTGCACATTTTTGGACTGTGGGAGGAAACCGGAGCACCCAGAGGAAACCCACGCAGACACGGGGAGAATGTGCAAACTCTACACAGACAGTTGCCTGAGGCGGGTCCCGGGTTTCTGGTGCTGTGAGGCAACAGTGCTAACCACTGTGCCATCGTGTCACCCAAAAGATGTAGTGAAATTTGAAAGGGTTCAGAAAAGATTTACAAGGATGTTGCCAGGGTTGGAGGATTTCAGCTATATGAGAGGTTGAACAACATGTATGGAATGAGCTGCCAGAGGAAGTGGTGGAGGCTAGTACAATTGCAACATTTAAAAGGCATTTGGATGGGTATATGAATAGGAAGGGTTTGGAGGGATATGGGCCAGGTGCTGGCAGGTGGGACTAGATTGGGTTGGGATATCTGGTCGGCATTGACTAGTTGGACCGAAGGGTCTGTTTCTGTGCTGTACATTGCTATGACTCTAGACCTTTCATTTCTAGTCTTAACATTTAAGGACACCTATATTTTACAAATTATAATTATTAAACTATGCAATTCATTTACAACTCTATACTTTATGAATATAAATGCTTCTTTTACTTGTATTGTCAACACAATTCAGCACCTGGTGAAATGATTCTTAATTAAACCAATTATTTATTGGAGTCACCGTTCACTCTCTAATACAATTCCCCAATTACAATTTACTGGGAGGGCTATTTTCAATATTAAAACTTATCTATCATAGCAGCTTTGTCCTAACCCCTTCCTTGCTCACATAGCCTTTTTTTCCATTTTCCTGTCGCCAAACCAAATATATAATCTATTTTTAAATGTTAATGAGGTCTCTACTTCAATGACTAAGTCTGGTATAACAGCCTTGCAACTGTCTTGTGCAAAGATATTTCTTAATAAAAGAAAACAGGAGAGACATCTTAGCAAAGCTTTCTGTCTTGCACTCATGAAAAACTCAGGAAAGTCAAATTTCAAAAAATCACAGCAATTTTTAATGCAGGAGAAAAGAGAGCTAATTGGTTGGCAAATCAATTCTGATTAGCTGAATTGTTGCCATGGGGAAAAGCAAGCGGGAAGCAGAGGTTCATAGCCTGCCAAGAAATTCAAAGCAGGAGTAAAAGGCCTGGACATATTCATTTTAGTTGCAAAACAGGTCCTGCATATGAAAACATGTCACACCTAGCAGGCTTAAATTAGCCATACCTTAAAGGGGCTGCGTTGTGTAGCTATTAGCACAGTTGGGATTGTTCAGCAAGTGCTGCCAATCACAGAATAGCCAGTGCATTTTCGATCGAGCATGCTGGCTGTATTGTACCTATCACAAACAATGAAAAGGTACAAGCTGGTTGATTTGACCAACCCCAGTCACTGGGAAATACAGCCTTACACACCAGCACTGAAATTCGTATACTATATTGTTCAGTTGTGTGTAAGCAGAATGTCTTTTTTGATTTATTCTGTTGGTGGATGATGTTTCTCCTATTGTCCCATTTTACATCTCTTCTATTTCTGGTGTGAGTGGAGAGATGGAGAATTGGGATTATTCTCCTTAAAAATATAAAAATTAAAGAAGATTTAAGAGATATTCAGAATAATACCGGGATGGATGGTTTAAAAGAGTAAATAAGGAAAGATTGTTTTCATTGGCAGGAAGTAACCAAAGAATGTAAGGGTGTGGAAAAAGCACAGAGGAAAAAGGTAATAAGAAACATTTTTCAGCAATAAGATGTTTTGACATGAAAGGGTGTTGGAAGCACATTCAATAACAACTTTCAAAATACCTTAATGGAGAAAGTTGCAGGACTACAGAGAATGGGCAGGGAAGAGCAGCAAATTGCAAAGCTTTCAAATAGCTGACATAGCTGACATGATGTAATGAATGGCTGTCTCTGTATTGTATCATTCTGTTCTTGACCCTTCAACCATCAGGGTACATGACAACACAAACCATTTTAAGATATTTGTTAGTGGTATAGTTGTAAAATATGTAGTGAAGGCATGAAGTTCACACTGTTTAAATTTCTTTGGCGTTCTACTTTATAACTAGCATTCACCTGTTTGTTATTAACCAGTTAATGCCTGTAGAAATGTGGCACCCGAAAGAAACACTTAAGGGAGAACACACTGCCTAAATGAAATTGAATACGATACTGAACTCCCTTCTAATTTACAACTCAATGCAGAAGGATACCAGTCATCTATAAAGTACAGTGTCATAAACATTCACTCATAGGTTTCCCAGTCTCAGGCTGAGTGAAGAAGTTTCACATCATTAGGCAGTATTTTTAACCTCAATAAGAATTGGCTGCTATCGAAGGAAAACAAACCACCCATTTTAGATGAAAAAAACTTCTCTCACTGCTGCAGATTATGAATACCAGATGTTTCTGGAAGAATCCAGACTGGGCAGCTATCCAACGTCAGGGATCAGGTCACAAACATATGTCACTTGCTGTCTCAGTATTTCCATTGAAACTGAAACCATGTCACTTTTTTTGGAATACCTGTCAAATAAAAATCTTCTCATTTCTTTCAGCATCACGCAAAGGAAATTATTCCTACTGCTGACTCTTCTGAGTTTATTTGTTTCTCATGAGCCTTTGAAAAAAAAAACTTGTTTTATATCTCACCTTTCACAATCCCACAATGTCCCAAAGCACATTACAATTAATAAAGTATTCTTGAAATTGTAATGAAGTAACACAGCAGCTATTTTCCGGCATGGACCTACAAACAGAAATGATATATTTATCAGATGTTGAGAGACACTAGGAAAAACTTTTCTGTTATTCAACAAAGACATGAGATCTGTTACATCTGAGAGAGCAAAGTGGGCCTCCCTTACCTCATTTAACTTCTCATCAGAAACACACATGTTTAGCAGTGCAAGAGAGCTCCTTTGGCTTTACATTGATGTATTAGTCTGATTACTGTACTCAAATCCCTAAGAGTAGGATTTGAACTCAACCTTTTAAGTCAGGGGACAGCGTACTATCATGGACTCAAGGTTGGTGCTTAATTCTCCTACCAAGCAGTATCTGTTTTGGCTCAGCTTCAGCAACATTCTTGCCTCCAGAGGAGAGGTTTGGGTTCAAGTCCCATCTCCATGACTTTACTATATCGTCTCAACTGAGGCTCCAGTGTAATGATGAGGAAATGACACATACTCAAGTGATCTGCTGAGAATCTGGATAGAAAATAATAAGACTTTTAGGCACATCGCGACTGTACCAATCTTATTCCCTCAACAATGTTTTCTCTAATTAATTCATGGGTTATGGTCAACACTATCTGCACTGACATTTATTGCACATACTGAATTACTCTCAGGACAGTTAAGCAGAGATATAGAATCCCTATAGTGGGGAAACAGGTCCTTCGGCCAAATATGTCCACACCAACCCTCTTAAGAGTAACCCAGCTGGACCCATTTCCCTACCATATTCCTCTACATTTACCCCTAACTAATGTACCTAACCTACATATCCTTGAACACTATTGGCAATTCAGCACGGCCAATTCACCCAACCAGCACATCTTTCGACTGTGGGAGGAAACCAGAGCACCCGGAGGAAACCCACGCAGACATTGGGAGAATGTGCAACCTCCACACAGACAGTTGCCCGAGGCTGGAACCGAACCCAGGTCCCTGGCGCTGTGAGGCAGCAGTGCCAACCACTGAGCCACTGTGCTGTCCCGAGAGTGAACCATATTTCTGAGTCCATGAAATAACTCCACAGAAGCTGGTATCCCGTCACCAAAAAGCTCTATATTTACACACGGAAAGTCCTTGACACTGATCCAGCTCCCTCAGAGCCAACTCTCAGAATGAACAGAACCTCTGACACTACTGTGAATATCTGTCAGCCAGGGCTCCCTGACTAGACCAGATTAACAGCCCTAATCAGGGAACTCCTATCCTAGGAGATTGACCTCATTACAATCATTGCATCCCTCCCCCTCTGAGTCAGAGGATATAGGATAGTTAATTTTATTGTAGCACTTCCTGGGGCATTTTAACACTGGAGCAATTTACTCTAGTCTGCCTCTCATCCAGACATCGTGTAATGCACAATAGTTTGCCTTGTGCTCAGAAGAAATTCATTCTCCTTTTCAGGTGGTAAAGGATTCGAGGCAATCACATCAGCCGTGTCCATCTCAGATTCCGAGGTATCTTCAATACTTAACAAAGAGGGACAATCCTCCGGTTCCAGGACAGTTAGAAAAAGGCAATCAAGGAGCCAGGCATGTTTTGCTCCTACACCATTTGTGAGTTTGCAGCTTTCATGCAGACCACATACCTGTTCAGGACCATCACACCTACCTGAACCTTATATGTCACTTAACCCTTACCCATGTAGGGCCATTCCCATAGTTCATACACCAAACATCATCCCTTCAAATAAACAGTCTCTCCCGCTTAGCAGAGCCTTGTGTTCAACATTGGCATTCCTGATGCTGTTTCACCCTCTTCCCTTTAGGACCGGGAGGATCAGATTTAACTTGATGCAAAGTCTTCTCCCCATTAGCAACTCCACTGGAGCTATCCCTGTAGTTGTATGAGGGGTGCGACTATAATCAAACAGGAACTGGAAGAGTTTGGTATCTAGTGATGGTGTAGGCTTTTTTTTTAAGCTCTGCTTTCAAAGTTTGCAGTGGTCTTTCTGCAGACCGTTGGATGATGGATGGCATGGAACTGTCCTTATAAGACTACTGCTGAAAATGTGTTGCTGGAAAAGCGCAGCAGGTCAGGCAGCATCCAAGGAGCAGGAGAATCGACGTTTCGGGCGATAGTAGTTTGGCGCACTGACAATTTAAAAACCGGCAGACAAGATGGGCGTGGTAGTAGTTTGGCGCACCAACAATTTTAAAAACCAGCAGACAATGGAGGCGCGGTAGTAGTTTGGCGCACCGACAATTTAAAAAACCGCCTCAACCTCTCCACTTCAACCTCTCACCCTCGGAATGTGCAGTCCTCCACTCCCTCTGTTCCAACCCCAACTTCACTATCAAACTGGTAGACAAGGGAGGCGCAGTAGTAGTTTTGCGCACCGACAATTTAAAAATGCCTTCCTTATAAGACTACCACCATTCAACTTTAGGAAATACTGAAATTCCCTGCTCGTGAACGATGGCCCATTATGTGTGAGCAACATTTTTGATTGCAGAAGATGCTTGCAGTTTTTCTATCATTGTCCCCATGTTTGACAAATGAACTCTATGCACTTCCAGCAACTTTGAGTGGGCATCCACATGACTAAAAACATTGAGCCCATGAAAGGACCTGCATAGTTGACGAGTAATTGCCAAGGTTTACCCAGCTATTCTCATGAATGTAGGGGAGTTGCTGGTGGTAGCTTTTGTCCTTGGTATTCTGGGCACCATCAATGCAGCTATAACCTCTTACCAGCATCTTCATTTTGGAAACCTCTGGATGACCCTGGAGGAGTTCAGCCAGTATCTGTCGGTGACCTTTGCTCGGGACAATCTCTCTTGCTCCCCTTAATAAGATGCTGTCCTCTATTGTAATCCGATCTCTTTGGATCCAAAAATGTTTCAATTCTGGTTGTGACAGCTCTTTGGCATCCCCCATACCACCAGCTGTTTTAGTTTCACCAGGACGGAGTCAGAATCCAATGTGTGATATTGTCAGCTGTGACAAGAAATGTGTCCAGAAAATTTAAAACCATTAGGCATTCTTCCAGTTGTAGTCCTGGTCCACACATTCAACCTCACAAATCTCCAGTGTGTTATCTTGTGTCATTTTTGCCATCTATAGTCAGACCACACCACCAAAAATATATTTACCTCCCCACCCCTATCTGCCTTCCACAGAGACATTCCCTCCGCAACTCCCTGGTTAGGTCCATGTTCCCCACCAACCTACCCTCTACATCTGGACCTTCCCCTACTGCCACACGAGGTGCGAAACCTGCACTCACACCTCAAACCCCTCACCTCTGTCCAAGGGTCTAAAGGATAATTTCAAATCTAGCAGAGAATATCCTGTACATCTTCCCACCTCATCTACTGTGTCTGTTGCTCTTGATGTGGTCTCCTCTCCATTGGGGAACAGGACACCTATTCACGGAGCAGTTCAGGGAACATGTCTGGTCCAAACACAACAACCAATCCCACTGCCCTGTGGCCAACCACTTCAACTCCTCCTCTCACTCACCCAAGTACTTGCAAATCCTAGGCCTCCTCCACCGCCAAATCAAATCCACCCACTGATTTCAGAAAGAATGCCTCGGGAGCAGACAGCCACATGGCATCAACGTTGACTTCACCAATTTCCAGATCCAACCCTCCAACTGGATACTGCCCTCTTGACTTGACCATCTTCCTTCCCACCGACCAGCATAATCACTTGCTACCTGCATTCACTTATAGCCATCCCACGTACCTTCCCTCCAGCCCCATCTCTACCCCCCTATTTATCTCTCAGCCTCCTGATTAAGGGCTTATGCACAAAATGTTGACTCATCTGCTCATTGGATGCTGCCTGACCTGCTGTGCTTTTTCCAGCACCATACTTTGACGCTGACTCTCCAACATCCGCAGTCCTCACTTTCTTCTCCTTAAACCAGTGTCCCTTAGGAATTGACATTTTTACCCTGGGAAAAAGACTCCGACTATCCATTCCATCTGTGGCTCTTCTAATTCTGCAAACCTCTAACATGTCACCCACCATCCTTCAATGCTCAAGTGAAAACAAACGAAGTTTGTCCAATCTCTCCTCCTCCTAGCTAGTACCCTCCAAACCAGGCATCATTCTGGTAGATCGTTTCTCCACCCTCTCCAAAGCCTCCACATCCTTCTGGTAGTATGGCAATCAGTGGCCAAAGCTGCAACATGACTCGCCAAGTTTTATACTCTATGCCCTGAATGAAGACCAGCAGGACATTTGCCTTCTTGACCACCTCAGCGACATGTTGCCACTTTCAGGGAACTGTGGACCTGTACGCCCAGATGTCTGTATGTTGATACTAAGGGTTCTGCCATTTACTGTATACTTCCCTACTGCTTTAATTTCTAAAAATGCATCACCTCACTGATGTCCAGATTAACTCCAACTGCTATTTCTCTGCCCAAGTCTCCAGCCTATCTATACCATGCTAAAGGCAATCCTCAACACTAGCCACAGCTCCTCTAACCAGAAACTTACTAATCAGGCCACCTACATTCGCCTCCAAATCATTTCTATATAACAAATAACTGATCCTGCAGAGCACCATTGGTCACAGATCTCCAGTCTGAAAAACACCCTTCCACTGGTGCTCTCTGCCTATAACTAAGCCAGATCTGTATACATCTTATGAACCCACCGTGGATCTCATGTGACTCCACTTTCTGTATTAGCCTGCTATGAGGTTTCTTGTCAAAAGCTTGTTGAAGTTCATATATACAGCATCTACCATCCTGCCCTCAACCATCTTTGTCACTTCCTCAAAAAACTCAATCAAGTTTGTGAGACACAATCTTCCCCACACACGGCCACACTGCCTATCATTAATAAGATCATATTTTTCAAAATGTGAGTAAAATTGTATCCCTAAGAATCTTTGTCAATTATTTCCCTCCCACTGATGTAAAGTTCACTGGCCTGTAACTCCCTGGATTATCCCTGCTGCCCGTCTTAAACAAAGGAACAATGTTGGCTCTTCCCCAGGCCTCTGGGTGCTCTCCTGTCACTAAAGAGGATATAAAGATTTCATACAAGGCCCCAGCAATTTCCCCACCTGCCTCCCTCAGCATTCTGGGCTAGACCCCATCGCTGGAGACTTGTCTACCTTATGCTTCTCAAAACATCCAAAACCTCCTCCTTTTTGACATGCCCAAGAATGTCAACATACCCATCCAGAGACTCACCACCCAACATGTCCTTCTCCTTTGCAAACACCAATGCAGAGTATTAATTAAGGACCTGACCCACTTCCCCCAGGTCCATGCATAAATTCTCTCATTTGTCCTCAAGAGGATCCACCCTTTCTCTAGTTATCCTTTTGGCTCTTTATATTCATAAAATGTCTTGGGAATTTCCTTAATCCTGTTTGCCAGAGATATTTAATCCCTTTTAATTCCTTGTTTGAATTCTTTCCTTTCTTTGCATGCTTCAAGGGCTGTCTGTCATTAGTAACCTAAACCTTACGTATGCCTCCTTTTTCTTTTTGTCTAAGAAACAGAATTAAACAAGTAATATTCCAGTATCCCAACCAAATTATTAACTGTCACACATTAACTTAGATATTGAGTGCTGACTGACAACTTGGGCAAATTGGGAGCACCATGAATGCACTCAGTCTTGTGTATTTCAGTTATAGATAAAATCTATTTGTCTGAATGAGCCTCCAACTCCTTTTCTCATTCTGATCAACACTGCGTCACAGTTTCTACTGCTCTTTATTTTAGAATCTCTTGTACCTTTAAGAGAGAGTGAAAGTCAGCAAGCACCTGTCATGTCACAGAATGTGCTGGAAAGTTGAAAGATGTAACATTTTGTCTGTAACCTAGATACCAGATTGTTTTCACAGCAGTTCAAATTTAACAAGTTAGTTTTAATTATGCCCAAAGATATTAAAACTCAAATTGAATTTGATTTTTACTGTTTTGGCAACATCGAACCAATGAGGCAATCTGATGCTTAGGTTATTAAATGCAGGCATTTTGGAGAGTTAGCCAGGAGAAAAGAGCACCACCTGCCATTGTCAGACAGACTGCTAAAAACACACACTGTCAAAGGTACCTTTCTCATATGAAACATGTTTGCAGCCGAAAACGATCCAGGGAGATCTACAAACAGAGGAAGATTGAAAGTGGAGACGACAGCCGCTGAAAACATTATGTTGCTGTAAATTTAATAGGAGCTTTCTTGGATCAGTAGATTGTTACAGATTGGGAGGTAGATAATGAATCTTTGAGACAAAGGAGGCTCAGAGTTTCAAATAGTTGTTGTTTAATGTTCACTTTTGGAGTTAAAAGAGTAAAATTGCTTTTTTTCTTTAAATAGTAGAATTTAGTGAATAGACACATACTTGAACAGATTACGAGGCAAGGTGAACTTTTCTGTGTGTTTGGTTTAATTAGAAGAGTTTACAGCTGTGTCATAACACACTGCAAAGACAAAGTATTGGTCAAATATTTGTTGACAGGGGCTCACTATAGATTGTGGTTATCTAATTTGACAAGTGAATATTCAGAGCAACAGTTCTAACCAGGTTTACTTTACTCAATCAACAGCATCCCTTCACATTACAATACAAAAATAATACATAAATTTCACTCCCCAACATCAGAGGGTCATTTTGCTTGACTTGAGCTAAACACCCAACTCCTTTTTCATCCTTTATGTCCCAATAATCTCACATCAGTCTTTTTTGTACATGGCAAATTGCCCAGGGGCTTGTCGATCAGTTGCATATTTTGCCATTTACATCCAATGAAAAGAATGGTAAGAATTTCCAATACACTGGGAGTATTGTACTTTTCAATCACTCCCCAAACTAACTAAAATATTGTTCATTACTTACAATCCATGAAATGTCATTAGCTTCCCAGTTACCTTCATTTTTATTAAAAACAATTCTGAAGATACTGCACGTTTAAAAATACACCATAAATCATATGTTTTATTTTAGAAACAAAAATGCTGGAGAAACTCCAGGAAACAGCAAGGATCAGGCATCTGGGGAGAAAGAAAAACAGAGTAATGTTTTGAATCAAATATGATTCTTCTTTGGATTTGTTTCTAAATCCTTTTGTGGAGAAGATTACTTTGCAAAAATCGTAATGAAGGCTGCATTAAGAAGTAAAGCACAAGGTATATAGCTATACAGCATTGACTACGTTCTTAAATCAATCAATATTTATTTCATATTTCTGGTAGGGAAGTGTACTGTAAAATAACCCAAGGAACATATCCAAGACAGAAAAGTAAATCAAGCCAGACAACACAGCCTAAATCAGAAAAACAAAGCCAGAATGCAGAGAAACATGGCCAGAATGCAGAGAACAGCGCCAGATAATAAAACCAGAATATAGAGAACAGCGCCAGAGTGGAGTCAGAGTAAAGAAGCCAAGGCAACACACTTCATCTGCAGAATAAACAGTTAACCACACAGAACATGCTCATCCTGAATTAGAAATATCGACTTCAAAAATATACTTGGATGGAAAGACAAACACATTAGCTTTTAACTCATTTCAACTCATCGTACTGCATCCCAGTCACTCATCTTACCTCTGTATAAGCCTCAAAATTTCCTCTCTATATTACTGTTCCACCCTAGTCATACTACTACTCCTTTTGATTTTATCCTTCAGTTCTCTGTTATAACATTACTATTCTTCTTCTCTGCCATATTCCTCAGTGATTTCTTGATATATTCCCTTATGTACTTGCCAAATCCCTTAGTAATGCTTACCATATTCTTTAATCCCATACCTCACTGTCTCCCTCAAGCCACTGAGTGGTTTTCTGCTCCTTTCATGTGGACACTGTCCACTTACCTGCTAAAGGAGCAGCAATCCGAAAGCTTGTGATTTCGAATAAACCTGTTGGACTATAACCTGGTGTCCTATGACTTCTGACCTTGACCAATTTCAGTTCCTCTTTGATCCCCAGCAACTTTTGGGACAGTTCCAGATTTCTACCACACTCAATATATAAATGTTAAAGTACTTCCTTATTTCAATCCTGAAACACTTGGCTCTAATTTTAAAAATTGTTTTATTATATAGGGCCTTTTGTGGAACTCTATGGACCGGGAGGCCCGGATTCAAGTCCAATCATTCCAGAAGTATGTAATAACATTTCTGAACAGTTTAATTAGAAAATTAGCACAGGGTAATTAAAAATAAAAGTTTTTTTTTCCTATTTGCATCAGTTGAATGCTGAACGCAAGAGATATTCGAGAGATCTCAGTACCATAAGACATAGGAGCAGAATTAGGGCATTCCGCTCATACGGTCTGCTCCACCATTCAATCATGGATGATATGTTTCTCAATCCCATTCTCCTGCCTTCTCCATGTAACCTTTAATTCCTTTACTAATCAAAAACCTATCCCTGTTTTAAATACACAATGACCTGGCCTCTACAGCTATCTACAGCAATGCATTCCACAGATTTACTACTCACTGGCTGAAGAAATTCCTCCTCATTCCAGTTCTAAAGGGTCATCCGTTCACTCTGAGGCTGTGTCCTCGAGTCCTAGTCTCTCCTACTAGTAGAAACATCATCTTCACGTTCACTATATCAAAGTCTCTCAGTATTCTAAGTTTCAATCAGATCGTCTCAGTATTCATAAGAAGGGCTTATGCCCGAAACGTCAATTCTCCTGTTCCCTGGATGCTGCCTGACCTGCTGCGCTTTTCCAGCAACACATTTTCAGCTCTGATCTCCAGCATCTGCAGACCTCACTTTCTCCTCAGTATTCTAAGTTTCAATCAGATCGCCCCTCATCCTTCCAAACTCCATAGAGTACAGCCCAGATTCCTCAACCACTGCTCATATGACAAGCCCTTAATCACTAGGATCACTCTTGTAGACCTCCTCCAATGCCAGCACATCCTTCTATATGGGGCCCAGAACTGCTCACAATATTCCATGTGTGTTCTGACCAGAGCCTTATACAGCCTCAGCATACATCTCAGTCTTGTTTTCTAAGCCTCTTGAAATGAATTTCATTTCATTTGCTTTCCTAACTTAACTGAAACTGCACGTTAACCTAAAGGGAATCTTGAACTAGGTTTCCAAGTCCCTTTGTGCTTCAGATTTCTGAAACCCTTCCCCATTTAGAAAATAACATACACCTCTATTCTTCCTACCAAAGTGCATAAGCCGTCACTGTCCCATACTGTATTCCAGCTGCTACTTTTGTTCAGTCTCCTAGCCTGTTCAAGTCCTTCTGCAATCTCCCCGCTTCCTCAACACTGTCCCTCTACCTATCTTTGTGTAATCCACAAATTTAGCAACAATGCCCTCAGTTCTTTCATCCAACATGAATAGTCTTGTATTTAGAAGTTTACAGAGGATCAAGTGCCTAGTGTGTGCAATGGAAGTCTGCCCTGAGGCTGTATAAGCACAGAGTGCTACAACCTAAGAAGGGAGAGGACACAGTGTGGAGTGTGTATGCTTAATTCTTCCAATTTGACCAGATGACCAAATTACAAAGATGAGCAATTAAATGCAATCTTGTGGCATTCCAAGCAAGCACAGCATAAAAAGGTCACCAGAGATAAGCAGTTCTAATGTTATAATGATTCTTTTGTTTGTTTACTCTCTCATAAAAGACTAAATCTACACAACACTTCCTTCCTGAACTTTAGATTAGATTAGATTAGATTACTTTAGTGTGGAAACAGGCCCTTCGGCCCAACAAGTCCACACCGATCCACCAAAGCGTACCCACCCAGACCCATTCCCCTACACTTACCCCTGCATCTAACACTACAGGCAATTTAGCATGGCCAATTCACCTAACCTGCACATTTTTGGACTGTGGGAGGACTCACGCAGACACGGGGAGAATGTTAAAACTCCACACAGTCAGTCCCCTGAGGCGGGAATTGAACCCAGGTCTCTGGCGCTGTGAGGCAGCAGTGCTAACCACTTTAAGTCCAAATTAGCTGAGGGCAGGGAGGAGGATAGAGGAATAGAATTTAGAAGAATGAGAAGCAATTGCATTGAAACGTAGAGATTCTTAAGAGGTTTGATAGGGTAAACAATAAGATATTGTTTCTGCTGGTCAGAGATTTGAAAACTGGACATAATCTCAGGACAAGTACTCTCAGTGGTTAGCATTGCAGCCTCATTAGGGCCAGGGACCTGGGTTCAATTCCACCCTTGGGTGACTATGTGGAGTTTGCACATTCTCCACATGTCTGCGGGCTTTTCTCCAGATGCTCTGGTTTCCTCCTACATTCTAAAGAAATGCAGGTTAGGTGGATTGGCAATGGCAAATCGTCCTGTAGTGTGCACAGATGTGTAGGTTAGATGTATTGGCCATGAGAAATGCAGGGGTACAGGGATGGAGGAGGAGATGGTCTGGGTGGGATGCTCTTCGAAGGGTAGGTGCAGACTCGATGGGCTGAATGGCCTGTTTCCATACTGTAGGGATTCTATAGTCAATCATTTAGGGATGAGACAATGAGAAATTTCTTCACTCAAAATGTACTGAATCATTGGAATTCTCTACTCCAGGGGTTTTGGATGTTCCATCATTGAGTACATTTAAGGCTGGGATAGAACTTTTGTCTGTCAAGGAATCAAAGTCTACGGGTAGCAGGGGATGATGTGGGAATAAGCACAACCAAGATGACATTAAATAGCAATGCAGGAGTGACAAGCTGAATGATGTCATGGTTTCTTGTATTCACGTATGTGAATCCTGCTCCTCACTTCCATCCATATTAATAGCCAGAAACTGAACTGAACTGGGCCACTATACGGTGGCAACAAGAGCAGGTCAAAGACTGGGAATCCTGCAGCGAGTATCTCACCTACACAGATTCCCCAAAGCCTGTCCACTGCCTACAAGGTACAAGTCAGGAGTGTGATGGAATACTCCCCACTTGCTTTGATGAGCGCAGCTCCACTCAAGAAACTTGACAGAGTCTAGGACAAAGCAGTAAGGAGTGACACCCACCCACCAACTTAAATATTCACATCCTCCAACACTGATAGTTTACATCTGCTGTCACTCACTATGTACACGACAGGCTGCAACAACTCACTGAGGCTCTCTCAACAGAACTTTCCAAATATGTGACCACTACCAGCTAGAAAGGCAAGGGTAGCAAACACATGGGAGTACCACCACCCGCACGTTGCCCTCCAAGTCACACACCATATTGACTTGGAAATGTATTGCCCTCCTCACTGTCACTGGGCCAAAATCCTGGGAATCCCTCCTTAACAGCACGGTGGATGTACCTCACTTCATGGATTGCAGTAGTACAGGCAACAGCTCTCCACCACCCTTTCAAGGGTAATCAAGAATGGGCAACAAATCCTGGCCTTGCCTGTGACATCCAATTTCCATGAAAGAAACTTTTTAAATTATTTTTAAAAATGTTCACTTCTACTCACATACAGGCAAGGGGCAGCCACAGCCAAAATGTATGGACACTCTTTAACAGTTGTGTGGTTTCTAAAAAGGTTTTTGCTTGAGAGAACCAGAAGTAGCTCTCAATTTCAAACCACTTCACTTTGTCACACACACACACACACACACACACACAACCCCAATCACAGCCGACATCTCCTCACCATACTCTCTCACACCAAAATACCTGTCAAAAGAACACAAGAAATAATGGCAGGAGTCCTAAATGTAAAACAAGCGATCTGACAATTTAGACATAGTACCTTTTTAAATGAGTAAAATTGCACTAAATCAAAAAAAGTAAGATTCAAGAAGTTATACTGAATTCCCTATAGGATTTATTGGAGACTACCTTAGGGTAATGGCTACTAGCTTTGATCTCTCCCACAGTGAAGTTATATTTTTTACTGACTGTAACCTGCAAAAAATAAATTTCAATCATGAGTTAAATTGGTTTTACCCAGAGACTGTTGTGTGAATGTGAAACTCACTACCGTGAGTGATTGTAATCAACAGCACGGATCCATTTCAGAGAGAAGCTATAATAGGAAATGAGAAAGAATGTTGATAAGATGAGACACAGTAGCACGTGGAGTACAAACATTCGCAAAGGGCCGTGAGTCTGTTCCAGTGCTATAAATGACATTTGGCGGCAAGGCTGACCAGCCCAGTGAAAAGGAGTATACTTCAGAAATCACTCAGTACCCAAAGATTCAAAACCTTTCCCCACTGTTTTCAGATTCTAAGTATATGTCCCATTGGACACAAAATAAGGAATCCATCAAAATTCTGCATTTCAGCAATACAACACAAATGGATTTAAAATAAAAAAATTGTACATTTTATTGACCATTAAGTGAATAAAGTGCAAAATCAGAAATAACTGCACGAAAGTTTATAATTAGAACATTTATCCATGACTAAGATGACTGATTAAAAAAAACACAAGTTCAGTAGCTATGAGTCATGTACAAGTCGTCTGAATTGCACAAGTTATCAAAAGATAGAATGATTAAAAAGAATGATTTGCATTCAAATGGTGTTCAATTCGATATTACAAAATTCTTCGCATATAGCAAGTTATTTTCAAGCGCTTTAAGAACATAACGTGCAAGTCTAACAGATAGACAGTGCTGCTAATCAACATCTCATTAGAAGAACAATGAACATCACCCGTGAGCACTGAATGTGTGGATTGGATTCAGTCCTCAGAATGTGCTAATACTGCCTGTACTGCCTTAATCCAGCAATCCATGCTCTAGCATTTGTGGTCCAGCACCCATGGTACTTCCAGTTTTCCCTAGAGTAGATGTGCATTAAATTTTGTTCATGGACCAAGTGAAACATCCCAAAGTTACTAATAGCCCTCCTTACAGAGCTTCTGAGTTCAAGATCAAGAATGCCTCTGCCTTGGGATCTGGCTGGTACTCTGCACAATAAACTAAGGGAATATGAAGTCAAGGCAGTGGGATATCACTACTGATGCATAGTCTGAAAGTGCATTGCAGTTTTTGAGTGTTCTTCGTAGTGAAGCAGCCACAGACCTCAATAAGTCAGAGACGCAATCCTTGCTGCACGAGAAGACTTTCAATTGCACTTCCTTGCTCTCCCATGGTTCCTGCACATTTCTTCCTTCTCGTTTCATTTCCATCCCTCTTGTTCGCCTCCAGCACCAGCTCGATCTCTTGGATAGCTTGGCCTGTCTGTCTCAGCACTCTCTCTATATTCTGGTCCCTCTCTGTGGGCTGGCAAAGGTCAGGAATGGCGTTCAATGGGGGGTCGTGCTTCAGACAATTGGAGTTCTCCAGAAGGACTACAGGCACATGCATTAAAGAAAAATCACTAGGGAGAGAGCAAGCTGATCAATTTATTAGGAAGAAAATAATGAGAAATTCTGGGTTTTGTAAACTTAGATGTACAAGCAGAGAGGCAATTCCAAGAGATTATTCGGGATTGCAAACCCTCCAGGATTGTCCTGGAGCCCCCACCAATTGAAGATTCATCTCCAGGATACTTCAGTGGGTAACACGAGAAGTAAACGTCAACACAAATCTAGGTGTGATTGTAAGGATTTACAGAGGACGTAAAGAGGTTCAGGGTGACTTAGACAAGTTGAGTGAGTGGCAAATACATAACAGATGCAATAAAATGTGGATAAGTCTGAAGTTGTCCACTGCAACAGGAAAACCCGAATGGCAGATAATTATATATAGATTGCTAGATTAGGAAATATTGACATACAAAAAGACCTGGGTTGCCTTGTATAATGGTCACTGAAAGCAAGCATGCAGGTGCCCTTAGCAATTAGGAAGACAAATGGCATGTTGGCTTTCACTGCAAGAGTCTGAGTACAGGAGCAAGGAAGTCTCACTGCAGGTGTACAGGGATTTAGTGAGAGCACACTTGGGAGAATCGTATGCAATGTTAGCCTCCTTATCCAAGGAAATATATAGTCATCATAGAGGGACTGCAGTGAAGGTTCACCAGACTAATTCCTGACATGGTAAGGCATTTAGAAGAATGAGAGGGGATCTCATTGAAATGTATAAAATCCAGACAAGAATGGATTGACTGGATACAGAGATGATATTTCCCCTGGCTTGGGGACCAGAACGCAGGGATCATGGTTTTATGTTACGGGGTAGGCAATTTAGAATTGAGACGAGGAGAAATAGCTACACTCGAAGTGTGGTGAACCTGTAAAATTGTCTGTTACAAAAGGCTGAGGAGATGAAGCCACCAAATATATTCAAGGAGGAATTGGACAGATTTATAGAAACTAAAAGGTGTCAAAGGGATATGAGGAGAGAGCTAGAGTATTGCGATGACAGAATATCAGTCATGATCCTATTGAATTATGGAGCAGGCTCAATGGGCCAAACTGTCTTCTCCTGCTCCTTTACCATGTTTCCAAAACCGTCAATAATATTCAAAATGTGTTTCTTTCTATTGTTTTTTGTTATTTGCCATAAGTCAACTCAGGCTTGGATATCATCCAGATCCTGCTGCATATGACCATGGAC
The DNA here is from genome assembly GCF_004010195.1 of Chiloscyllium plagiosum. NCBI lineage: Eukaryota > Metazoa > Chordata > Chondrichthyes > Orectolobiformes > Hemiscylliidae > Chiloscyllium > Chiloscyllium plagiosum. The sequence continues at coordinate 2,620,314 of NC_057711.1, read as the reverse complement.
TGAGGAGTTGTTAATGGCACTGAACATTGTGCAATCATCAGCGAACAACCCCACCTCTGACCTTATGATGAAGCAGCTCAAGATGGTTGGCCCCAGAACACTGCCCCAAGGAACTCTTGAAATGATATCCTGGGATAGAGATGATTAACCTCCAACAACCAAAGCCATCTTCCTTTGTGTTAGGTATGACTCCATCTATTGGAAAGACCACTCCCTTGATTCTCATTGACTTGGGCTCATTCTGTTAAATGCTGGTATGTGATTTAGTCAGGAATTAAATGGCAGTGACTGAACCAAAATTGAGAGTGCGAGTGACCAGGTTATTGCTAAACACGTGTTGTTTGACAGCATGACAATGATCCACACGATCACTTTGCACATGGTTAACAGTAGACTGATGGGGCAGTAATTGGCTTGGTTGCATTTGTCCTGCTTTTGGGCAATTTTCCACTTTGTTGTGTAGATGCCAGTGTTGTAGTCATATTGGAACAATTTTGTTTAGGGTGTGACAAATTCTGGAACACAGGTCTTCAGTTCTATTACCATCATGTCAGAGCCCATGGCCTTTGCAGTACCCAATACCTTCAGCCATTTTATGATTCATGTGAAATGAACCAAACTGGCTGAAGACTTGCATCAGTGATGCAGGGTATGTCAAGAGGAGTCTGAGATAGATCATCCACTCAGAACAAACTGAAGTCATTCCTTGCAGCCTTGTCTTTTACACTGATGGACTTGAATCCACCCATTATCAAGGATGGGGATATTCGTGGAGCCTTGTTCTCCAATTATTTATTCAATCCATAACCACTTATGATTGGATGTAGGAGGACTGCAGAGCTTAGATCTGATCAATTGGCTGTAGGATCATGTGGCTCAGTTTGTCACATGCTTCACTTGTTGATAAGCATGCAATTAGGCCTGTTTGGTAGCTTCACTAGGCTGACACTTCACTTTTAGGTTTTCTGGTGCTACACTTGGCATGTCCAGGCCCTGGAGCTGCACTCTTCCACACAAGTGGAAAGTATTCCATCACTCTCCCTTATTGTGCTGTGGACTGGTTTTGAGAAGTCCGGTGGGGAGTTATTCACCACAGAACCCCCAGCCTGACCTGCACTTGTAGCCAGAGTGTTTATATGGCTTGTCCATTTAAGCTTCTGGTCAAGGATAATCCCAAGGATATTGATAATGGTAATTCAGTGATGGTGATGTCACCGAATGTCAAGGGGCAATGGTTAGACCTCCTCTCGTTCCGGAGGTCACTGGCAGCACTTGTGGTGCATATGTTATTTACCAGTTATAGTCCATGCCTGAATGTTGCTCAGGTCTTGCTTTTTTAACCCCTCATATGCTGAAGCCTTTCCAAAGCACTTTACATCTAAGAAGACACGTCAGAATTGTAATCACTGCTGCAAAAGAGAAAGAGCAAACAAGTGAGATGCCATAAGCCAACTTAAACTTTTCCATATCTGACCCAGAAACCACCAACATCGTGTCAATGAACATATCAAAAAGGATACAATTAAACTTTTGTATTTTTTGAATCTCTGCAATGATAGATCTGGAAAAGACAGAAAAGTATGTGAAGGATGTAACTCAGGAAAGGTCTTTGACTATTGGTACACTCTGAATGTAAACATGGCTTGGAGTGATCAGAGATTATAGCCTCCTCAAAGCTGTAAGTAGCCCTTGTATTCTAAACAAGAATCTCACGTCCACCTCTGCAGTGAGAGGTGTAGAAGGGAATCAAAATTGCATCCAGCAGTGGTCTAGATTAACTACGTCATTACACTCACAATAAACTAGTAATGCACATTTGACAATCAAGGCACATCCGAGTCAGTAGGTACAGAATGTGGTACATGGGGGATGAATGTAGAGCATAAACACTGACAGACTTGCTGGGCTGGAAGGCCCAGCTTCTGAACTAAATTCTATTGGCCACATAGATTAGGAATATCCTGGGTTCAATCTCTGATCTGTGCCACTTCAACTGATTGAATGCTACTATTGGTAAGGAGTTTCTGGATCAGTGGTGCTGGAAGAGCACAGCAATTCAGGCAGCATCCGAGGACAGGCAAAATCGACGTTTCGGGCAAAAGCCCTTCATCAGGAATAAAGGCAGAGAGCCTGAAGCATGGAGAGATAAGCTAGAGGAGGATGGGGGTGGGGAGAGAGTGGCATAGAGTAATTTTGATGGATGTGGAAGGCTCCTTTAGGTCCTTGGATGGAGGTGAGGGAGGAGGTGTGGGCGCTGGTTTTACAGTTCCTGCGGTGGCAGGGGAAAGTGCCAGGATGGGGGGGTGGGTCGTAGGGGGGCGTGGACCTGACCAGGTAGTCACGGAGGGAGCGGTCTTTGCGGAAGGCGGAGAGGGGTGGGGAGGGAAATATATCCCTGGTGGTGGGGTCTGTTTGGAGGCGGAGAGGGGTGGGGAGGGAAATATATCCCTGGTGGTGGGGTCTGTTTGGAGGCGGAGAGGGGTGGGGAGGGAAATATATCCCTGGTGGTGGGGTCTGTTTGGAGGCGGAGAGGGGTGGGGAGGGAAATATATCCCTGGTGGTGGGGTCTGTTTGGAGGCGGAGAGGGGTGGGGAGGGAAATATATCCCTGGTGGTGGGGTCTGTTTGGAGGCGGAGAGGGGTGGGGAGGGAAATATATCCCTGGTGGTGGGGTCTGTTTGGGGGTGGGGGGAATGTCGGCGGATGATTTGGTTTATGCGGAGGTTGGTAGGGTGGAAGGTGGGCACCAGGGGCGTTCTGTCCTTGTTGCGGTTGGGGGGGTTGGGTCTGAGGGCGGAGGTGCGGGATGTGGATGAGGATGCGTTGAGGGCATCTTTAACCACGTGGGAAGGGAAATTGCGGTCTCTAAAGAAGGAGGCCATCTGGTGTGTTCTATGGTGGAACTTGGTAAGGAGTGGCAGGCCCTCTTCCCTGAAGAGCATAAGTGAACCAATGCATTGAGCCAGTGGTTCTGCGAGTGAAAGCTGTGTCTTGAAGCAATAGAAGTTGTTGTCAGATCATTGTCCTCAAAAGCAATGGAATGGATGAGTAGGTTGATGGAGATAATACCACTGGGGCAGGTTGGGGACTGGAATATCTGGATCGAGGTACTTTAGGAGGAAGGATGACTGTTTTGCAGACTGTGTTGGATTTGCATGGGTGGGCCGAGTCTCTATACAGAGAGTACTCTGGTGCAACCCCCAGAGTGCAGCTGTGTGCATTTGTCACAAACCTGTTTAGAGACTTCAGCACTCTGATGGTTTCAGATTACTGTTAACCAGATGGCCAGGAAGTAATTAAATAAATCCTTTTAAACAGCGCCTAATAACCTTCCACTTGAAGAACAGAACAGAACAAACTCCCTCACCTGTTCTCATCCTGTGCATTAACCTGGGAATTGGGATGGTCCACTGATGTTTTCTTCCGGTTACCTTTACTCACCCACTGACACCAATCCATCGCTGCAGTGGTATACCTAACCAGGACACAGATTTAATGTCATATGCATAAAATACAAATGTGACAGGAGAAAACAAAAAAAAAATTACACAACAACTGGTTTCAGTTTGGATTGCACTGCTTGAAGTGTGAAGACCAATTCAAATCGAGGCATTCAAGAGATTATGAAACAACTATACAAAGCACAGGCTCAAGGTAGAAAGGCAGAAGAATGGAACCAGTTGATAAGGCTCATTCAGACAGCTGATGCTGACAGAATGGGCTGAATGGCCTCCTTCAGCACCTTAATAATTCTGAGATTCAGTATGGGGTTTGTGTGTCAAAGCTATGAATCCACACAATCCAGATCACCCAGCACTACATGCTGCTCAGTGTACTGCCTACCAATGGGTTGATTGAAGTGAACTGATATCAGAGATGAATGACTTCAGTTCGATGGAGAGTGTGGGATTGCTTTCCTTACAGATTTAACAGTGTTCAAAATTCTAAAGCATTTTGTTTGAGTAATAAAGAGACAAAATTGTTTCCATTGACAGGAGATGCACTAAGTCCAAGCACAGATTTAAGACAAATGGTGAAGGTCAAGGCAGAAGATTATCTCTTTGAATAAGACAGAGCAAACAAGAAAGCAAGGGCAAGAGCAAAAAAGAGAGACAACAAAATAAGCAAGGATGGGAGAGATACCGTGCGAAACGGCAAGGTGGGAGAGGGAGAATGAGAACCAAAATAAGAGGAGAAGTGCATCTAAAGCCATACATGAAATGCACCAATGGACTGTCTCTTACCTCTGATATCGTCCAGCAGAATACATTGGTACCAAATGGGAGGATCCATCTGGGCACAGTAACTGACACCAACCAGGCATCAGGTCAGTTTGTGTTTCATTGAATACCACAGGAGAGAGCACATGTTTTTGCAGCTGAAAGAGAAAAAGGGAGGACCGTGAATATGAAAGACAGCATTATTCCAATGAATGGTAAGTTTTTCTATTTGCACTGGTACATATCCTGCACTGCACTCACAGATCAATTAATTTTTTTACTGCACCTTTAATATAAGTTTACATATACAAAATGGGAAAACAATTATGCTTCAAACAAAAGATTGGAAGGAGATGTTGCAGCTTTAAAACAATCTACTAGAATACATTGTTATTGCACAATGCATACTGAAGAGGGAGATGGCATTGGGCAGGGTGACACTAGGTACACGGACACACAAGACGGCCACTGAGCCACAAGATGGCCAACGGACCACAATATGGAGAGAGATAGCAGAGCAAACACAGATACTGCCTGAGGCCACCAGAAAGCCAGCACAATGCTCTCACAACCGAGTTGATTAGTTTAGGGCGGGTGGGGGAGACAATACATGAGTAGTAAGTGAGGTCTGCAGATGCTGGAGATCAGAGATGGAAATGTGTTGCTGGAAAAGCGCAGGTCAGGCAGCATCGAGGGAACAGGAGAATCGACGTTTCGGGCATTAGCCCTTCTTCAGGAATGAAGAAGGGCTAATGCCTGTTCCCTAGATGCTGCCTGACCTGCTGCGCTTTTCCAGCAACACATTTCCAATACATGAGTAGTGTGTACTGCCTGCCGAAGAGTCTGGGTCCAGCCAACACCTTTGATAGAAATGCTAACAGTTTGATACAGACTCAACACTAATAGCCAGGGCTGCAGTAATTGTCCTCCTCAGGAAGAGCGATTAGTGCCCATTTCTACAGCAATGGACATCAGCGCAGACATTGAAACTGACAACGACTACGCTGAAATTAACAAAGGCTGAGCTGGAACTGACAATGACTGCACAGAAACTATCAACGATTCTGCAATATTTACAACAAACAAACTATGTTACAAAGATAATAACCTCATCACTGACCTATTATATTACAAAATGTATAAAAGTATCTTGCCATGTGCACCAGGTTGAGAGAAGAATCGCAACTGATTACTGTGCTGTTGGTGTCTTTCTCTCCCCAGAGCTCCGGTATTTCCCTGTACAATAAACTCTGTTGTTGAACCCTGACTCTGACTCAGAGGCTGGTGATTTTTTCCCACAACAGTACAATAACAGATTATAGGGTGTTGCCTTGCTTAAGCAGTGGGAGAAGATGCTGGAGACTCATCAGCATCATGGGGTGTGCGCTTGGGGCAGTTTTGCCAAAGACAGACTGTTGAATGGGTCAGGAATCATTGGCAGGATAACAATTCTCTGATTGGCCCCTGGATAGGCGTGCAGCCTGTGTGTGAACAGGAGAAGATGACAGGATCTTCCTCTCTCTTTACAGAGTAGTAACAGAACATTGGAAGATAGCTAGCAATTCCCACTCACCATTTGCCTTAAGGTTGCTGCCTCTAACCAGTGACTAAGAGAATGAACAATTCGTGTGCCAACAACCTGTGTCTGCAGTTAAAAACTGAAAAGACGTAAAGACTAAAGACTAGAAGGACTCAACAAAACATTTACATCACTGAATCCGGTGAACCAGTGATATTGAACAGTGTTCCATAATATTCCTTTTTCACTTTTATACATATATAAAAAGCAAGAGGAGAGCCAGGGAAAGAATTAGTTCACTCAAAGACAATGAAGAGAATCTGTGTGTGGAGCCAGAAGAGATAGGTGAGTGGGAATTTGTGTCAGTATTCACCAAAGGGAAGGTATTGGTGGAGGATGAACTCCGGGAAGGGAGTATTGAGTTTCTATGCCAAGTTACTATTAAAAAGTAAGTAGTAGTGATATGCGGCCTGAAAAGTACTAAAGGTAAATAAGTCCCCAGTTCCTGATGGGATCTATCCTAATTCATAAGTTTGCAGACAATACAAAGATTGTTGAGGTTGCGGCTAGTGAGGAAGCTTGTAAGAGGATACAGCAGGATATAGATCAAATGGAGACATGGGAAGTAAAATGGCAGATGGAGTTTAATTTGGACAAATGAGAGGAGATGCATTTTGGAAGGTCACATGCAGGTGGAAACTATACAGTGAATGGCAGAGCCCTTTGGAGCATTGATATGCAGAGGAAACTGAGTGTGCAGGTCCACAGATCACTGAGGGTGGCAGGTAGGTAAAAGTAGTACAAAAGGCCAATGGCATGCCTGCCTTCACTTGAAGGAGCATTGAGTACAAGGTAGGCAGGTTATGCTGCAGCTTTAGAGATCTTTCGTTCGGCCACACTTGCGTACAGTTCTGGTCACCACACTACCAGACGGATGTGGATGCTTTGGAGAGGGTACAGAAAAGGTTTATCAGGATGTTGCCTGGTATGGGGGATTTTAGCTATGAAGAAAGGTTGGATAGACTGAGTTTGTTTTCACTAGAATGCAGGAGGTTGAGAGACAACCTGATAGAAGTTTATAAGATTGTGAATGGCATGGATAGAGTGGCAAGTATGAAGTTCTTTCTCAGGGTAGAGGGGTCAATTACTAGGAGACACAAATTTAAGGTGCAGGGTGGGAGGTAGTTTAAAGGAGATGTGCGAGGCAAGGTTTTCACATAAAGGGCAGTGAATGCCTTGAACATGCTGCTAAAAGGGGGGAGGGGGAGGGGATGGAGATCCTGGTAAGTGAAGACAGTTTTACCATGGAAGGGCAAAATGTGTCAGCACAGGCCTGGAGGGCCGAAAGGCCTGTTCCTGTGCTGTATTGTCCTTTGTTCTTAACATTTTTATTTTTGTCTATGTCTGTCTGCATGCGCATGTGTGCACACATGTTTGCGGGGTGGTTAAGAAGGGGCAGTATTTTAGTTGAGAGTTAAGTTATTAATTCATAAGTTGTTTCCCTGTGGTTATAATTGATTTATTTGTAATAAATAGCTTATCAAATACAGAAACTTAGTCAGTTTTGTCTGTTAACCAGAGTTCATCAGACAGGAAAATTGAGGACCGAAGAGCTGGCATACTACAGGGAGAGATCAATAAAGTCTCAATGGCAGACAATAAGTGAGTTTTGAGAAGATTTATAGCTCAGGTTGAGGTTCTGGATGTAGGTTTGTTCACTGAGCTGAGAGGTTCATTTCCAGACGTTTCGTCACCCTACTAGGGAACATCTTCAGTGGGCCTCAGGCGAAGCAGTATACATGATTCCTGCTTTCTAGTTATATGTTTGGGTTTCTTTGGGTTGATGTCATTTCCTGGGGTGGTAGATGGGGTCTAACTCGATGTGTTTGTTGATGGAGTTCGAATTCTTGTGCAAATCTCTGTTTGGCTTGTCCTAGGATGGATGTGTTGTCCCAGTCAAAGTGATGGCCTTCCTCATCCATATGTAAGGATACTAGTGAGAGAGGGTCATGTCATTTTGTGGCTAGTTGGTGATCATGTATCCTGGTGGTTCGTTTTCTGCCTGTTGTCCAATGTAATGTTTGTTATAGTCCTTGCACAGTAGTTTTGCTTGTTGTCTGTATAGGGTCTTTAAAGTTCATTAGCTGCTGTTTAAGTGTGTTGGTGGGTCTGAGTAGTCTAGCAGTCATTTCAAAGATGTTTTTAATGTAGGGCAGAGTGGCTAGGGTTTTGTCTGCTTGTTTGGGTTTTGTTGCTGAGAAGTCAGCTGACTGTGCACATTGGGTACCCATTCTTTTTGAATACACGGTAGAAGTAATTTTCCTCTGCTCTGCGTGGTTCCTCTGTGCTGCCACATTAAGTGGGATATTTCACAATATTCAGAATATGTATATTCCTACGACAAAGAAAGGTTCTAAACGAGGAAGTACTGTGATTAACTGAAGTAGTTAGGGCAACTCAGACCTGAAGAAAAAGCATAAAACTACATTAAGATAAGTGGTTGGTCAGAATATAAAGAACAGCGGAGAACAACAAAAAAAATTAATCAGGAGGATGAAACTGGAATGAGAGAAAAAGCTGGCTAGGAACTTGAAAATGGATAGCAAGAGTTCTTACACACATTCAAATAATTAACAAGTAAAGTAAGTTTCCCCTTGGGGAGACTCGAGGACCATAAGGCATTATCTCAGAGTGAGATGTCATAATTAAGACAGAGATGAGGAGGAATGCCATCTTCAAGGGTCGTGAATCTGTGGAATTCTTTACCGCAAAACCTTCCATTGCTAGGTAATTGAGTATATGCTCAGCTGAGATTGACAGATTTTTATTCAGTAAGGACATCAAAGTTTACAGGGAAAATACAGGAAATTGGAGTTGATAATCAGATCTACCACAACTTCGTTGCATTGGTGGAGCAGCCTCAACATACCAAGTGGCCTTGTTCCACTGGAGTTTAGAAAAGCAAGGGGTGACTTGATTGAAGTGTATTATCCGGAATGATCTTGACAAAGGTGGACGTAGGAAGAAAGTTTCCTCTTGTGGGTCAATCAAAAAGTAGGAAGCACTGCTTTAAAATTAGGGGTCACCCTTTCAGGTCAGGGATGAGGAAATTTATTTTTCTCTCAGAGAGTTGTCCAACATTGGAATTTTCTGCCTCAGAAGGCAGTGCAGTGGGATCATTGAGTATTTTAAAGACAGATGTACACTTGTTAGGCAGGGGAATAAAGTGTTATTGGGGTAGATGAGAATTGGAATTTAAAAAACAAACTTATCTATTTTGATCTTATTGAATTGCAGCGCAGCCTGGAGGGGCCTTATGAAATAATCGCAGAAGTAGATCATATGTTCATATGAACTATGAAATGTACCTGAAAATGCCACACTTGTCTTTCACAATTTCAAGATGCTCCACATATTTTATAGCCAGTGATAGATTTTGCACAACAAGCTCCCATAAAGAAAAATGAAAAAACAGGAGTTGAAGATGCATGCTTTAATGATGTTGGTCAGGATATTGGTTAAGTGACCAGGAAGAACTCCCTGATATTCTTGCAAAGAGTGCAGTGGATCTTTACATCCACCTGAGAGGTCAGAAGGGTTAAAGCAGTTGAAAGGCAGCAGCTTTCCCTCAGTTACATTCTGAACTGTCAATCTGCATTATATGCTCAAGTGTCTGGAGTGGGACTTGGAGCCACAATCTTCTTTCTCAGTTGAGAGAGTTGTAGCAATTCAAGGAAGCACTTTCACACAAGTTTGTGGTTTCTGGCTTCATACCAAGATTTACTAATCATCCAAATATCCACTCTGATACAGTCCTCGAACAGAGATGTACTGTCAGAAGTGTGTTCTTTGGCATCGGGTGTTAAACGGAGATGTCAGTCTCCTTGACAACATGGAGGTCAACAATCAGAAGGTGAATGGCAATAAGTAGAGCAGAATATACAGACTTGAGTTTTCATTTGAATCTATCTGATAGTCACTGGAGAGAGGGGTAACAGGAACTAGCCCACGTGAAAAATGAAGGAAAGTGGAGCATCAATTGTCTATCAGTGGTGGGCAAGTTGTTGGAAGAAATCCTGAGGGACAGGATTTACATGTAACTGGATAAGCAAGGACTGATTAGGGATAGTCAACATGGCACTGTGCATGGGAAATCATGTCTCACTAACATTTGAAAAAGTAACAAAGATGATTGATGAGGGCAGAATGGTGGATGTTATCAATATGGACTTCAGTAAGGCATTTGACAAGGTTCCTCATGTTAGACTGGTTAGCAAGATTAGATCTCAGACTACAGGAAGAACTAGCCATTTGGATACAGAACTGCCTCAGAAGGTGATGGTGGTGGTGGTGGAGGTACTTTTCAGACTGGAGAACTGTGACCAGTGGTGTGCTACAAGGATCAGTGCTGGGTACTCGACTTTTCATCATTTATATAAATGAGTTGGATGTGAACATAGGACGTATAGTTGGTAAGTTTGCAGATGACACCAAAATTGGAGGTGTAGTGGACAGCAAAGAAGGTTACCTCAGATTACAACAGGATTGGATGGGTCAAAGGGCTGAGGAGCGGCAGATAGAGTTTAATTTAGGTAAATGTGAGATGCTGCATTTTGGAAAGGCAACTCAGAGAAGGGCTTATACGCTTAATGGTAAGGTCTAGGGAGTGTTGCTGAACAAAAAGACCTTAGAGCAAGTTCATAGTTCCTTGAAAGTAGAGTCTAGGTAGATGGAATAGTGAAGGGGGCTTTCCTTTATTGGTCAGAGCATTGAGTATAAGAGTTGGGAGGTCATGTTATGGTTGTACAGGACATTGGTTAGGCCTCTTTTAGAATATTGCGTGCAGTTCTGGTCTCCCTTCTATTGGAAGGACACTGTGAAACTTGAAAGGGTTCAGAAAAGAGTTTCAAAAGGATGTTGCCAGGGTTGGAAGGTTTGAACTATAGGGAGAAGCTGAATAGGCTGGGGCTGTTTTCCCTGGAGTGTCAGAGGCTGAGGGGTGACCTTATAGATGCTTGTGAAATCATGAGGGACATGGATAGGGCGAATAGACAAGGTCTTTTCTTTGGGGTGGAGGAGTCCAGAACTAGAGGGTATAGGTTTAGGGCGAAAGGGAAAAGATATAAAAGAGACCCAAGGGGCAACTTTTTTCAAGCAAAGAGTGGTGTGTGTATGGAATGAGTTGGTGGAGACTAGTACAATTACAACATTTAAAAGGCATCTGGATGGATATATGAATAGGAAGGGTTTAGAGGGATGTGGGCCAAGTGCTGGTAAATAGGACTAGATTAAATTAGGATTATGGTCAGCATGGACAAGTTGGACCGAAGGGTCTGTTTCCATGCTGTACATCTTTATGACTATCTGCAGTCTGAACAGAAGGTTACAAGACATGACATGAGATACCTGAAGTATGAATAGTATAGATAATGACAAACACCATTCAACATCATTGAGTTCAAAGGCTACAAAATATATGGAAAGAGTGATGATGTAAGGTGCTGGAGAATAATGCAATGCCATTTGGAGTAATAGAACGGTAAGTACAATGGATCTAATGGCCTTTCTCACCCCGACTGTTCCTCTGTTCTTAATTACAGATGGATATACTTACAAAACAGCTCCAAATATCACACATGACTAGATGACAACAATGCTATTCTTACCCACTCCATCAAGGAATTCTACAATTTCCCTGCCACATACCCTGACTGACTGACCTTCAACAAAGTCTCTGTCTCTTCTGCACACCGAGATCCAAAGTTCCAGTACGTACTCAGTCTTACACCGTCACAGAAACTGATGTGAACGCGCCCGTTGGAAAATGCTGAAAATCTTCCAACGTTCTGAACGTCCTGCTCATCCAGAAGAGATAAGAGCTGGCTAAAACCTCCTGGTTGGAACAGCTCCTACACAGAGAACAGAACAAGACAGAGCAGTTAGTTCATAGAACACAAAGGTGTTGCACCGACCTGTGAAACCAATCTGAAGCCCAACTAACCTGCACAGCTCCATTCTCGTCCATATGGCTATCCAATGACCATTTAAATGCCCTTAAACTTAGTGAATCTACCACTATTGCAGGCAGTGCATTCCACACCCCTACAACTCTCTGGGTAAAGAAACTACCTCTGACATTTATCCTATATCGATCACCTCTCAATTTGAAGCTATGCTCACCATCACCATCCGAGGAAAAGACTTTCACTGTCCACCCTATCTAACCCTCCGATTATCTTATATGTCTCTATTAGCTCACCTCTCAACTTTCTTCTCTCTAATGAAAACAGCCTCAAGTCCCTGAGCCTTTTCTCCCAAGATCTTCCCTCCATACCAGGCAACTTTGAGGTATCTATGTGCATGGACACCGAGATCTCTCTGCTCATCTACATTACCAAAAATCTTACTATTCACCCAGTATTCTGCATTCCTGTTACTCCTTCTAACATGAATCACCTCACACTTTTCTGCATTAAGCTCCATTTGCCACTTCTCAGCCCAGCTCTGCAGCTTATCGATGTTCCTTTGGCACTATCCACAACTGTACTGACCGTAGTGTCGTCCACAAATTTACTAACCCATCTTTCTATGGCCTGTGGTTTATAAAAATGACAAAACAGCAGTGGACCCAAAACAGATCCTTGTGGTACACCACTAGTAACTGAACTCTAGGCTGAACATTCCCTATCAACCACCACCCTCTGGTCTTCTTTCAGCTAGCCAATTTCTGATCCAAACTGCTAAATCACCCTCAATCCCATGCCTCCATATTTTGTGCAGTAGCCTACTGTGGGGAACCTTATCAAATTATACACCACATCAACCGCTTTACCCTCATCCACCTGTTTGGTCACCATCTCAAAAGAACTCAATAAAGGTTTGTGAGGCATGACCTACCCTTCACAAAACTGTGTTGACTATCCCTAATCAACTTTTCCTATTGAGATGACTATAAAGCCTATCTCTTATAACCTTTTCTAACACGTTATCCACAACCAAAGTAAGGCTCACTGGTCTATAAAATTATCGACATAATTTTAGACATAAAATTATAAAATTCACAAAGCAAATCTTATGGAATCCAACTGCACTTACATTGAAACCATAGGCATAAGGCTAATGAATAGAGAATTTTTGAATGAGCAGTCTTAACTATTTTTGTTTAAAAACAAAAGTACCAAAAGCGCGCCATGACAGAAGTTAAGTGCAGCCATTCAGTCCTTAATTTATCTATTCTGAGAGATGCTCTCACTTTCACAATCATTGGCCCAAACTCAGTTATAATGGTCTTACCAAAACTGAGAGTTTTATTTTCCAGAAAGTTTAAGCAGCTAAAGATTTATCTGCTTCCCCATTTGGAAAAAGAGAAAACTCGGAGATGACCCATCAGGAGGCCTTAAAATAAGAATGGGAAGATGCAGATAAAACTTGTGGGAGAATCTAAAACTGCTCTGAAGGCAAGATTGTTATTAATACATCTGATCAAGAAATAAAGAGAAACTAATTTGCTGAGTGGTTAGAATATAAAATTTGCTACCCTTGGAACTGATTATCGTAAATTGCTTGTATGTTTTCTTTTGAAAACAGGTAGTCCATGCGATAAAAAGGGAATAGAAAGCTTGGCTGAAAAGGCTGAAATGCAGAGGATGGAGTGTAAATAACGGTAGTGAATAGGTTGCGCCAAAAGTGTACATAGCACAAGTAGAATCAATATCATTCTCCACCATCCATGTCGTCTCATGCAAAAAGTGGCCATGCAGCCAATGTATCTGAAAGCTATGTGCTCATGGGGAACTGTACCTCAGAAAAGGGGCAATTAATGGAAGGGGAATAAAGAATATAAAAATAATATAATGGGACAGATTAGGTAAACTGACAAGCAATGGCATTGATGGAGATGGAGACAGGTCACTTCTGTTAAAAAAGTATTTCTTTATTATTTGCATCCATTGTCAATCCACCATACTTCAGGCCAAACACTAATGCGATTACTACAGATGCAAAATAATGTTTATATGACCAAATCAGTCACCGAATATGGCTGAAATTTACTGTTGCCTTATGATCAACACCAACTAATTATAATTCAGTTTTTCACCTGGAATAAATTGAACAGTATTGTAGTTGTGGGTATGTTCGCCAAGCCATGAAGTTGATTTGCAGATATTTAGTCCTCTGTCTAGGTGACATCTTCAGTGGCTTTGGAGCCTCCTGTGATGTGCTGCTGCACTGTCTCTTCTGGAATTTATTTAGTTCTGTTCCTGCTGCTTCCAGTTGTCCATTGTAATGACCGGTATATTGGGTCTAGGTCTATGTGCTTATTGATCGAGTCCGTGGATGAATCATGCTTCTAGGTATTCTCTGTTTGGTTTGTCCTATGATCTGTGTGTTGTCCCCAGTCGAATTTGTGTTCCCTGTTGTTATCTGTGTGGGGCTAATTGGAACAGCTGATCATGGCATTTAGTGGCTAGTTGGTATGCATGGATGCAGATTGCTAATTGTCTGCATGCTTGCCCTATATTGTGTTTCATGCAGTCTTTGCATAGAATCTTATAAACTATGTTTGTCTTGTACATGATGGATATAGGATCTTTTGTCCTGGTGAGTTGTTGTCTGAACGTGGCTGTCGGTTTTTCAGCTGTCATGAATCCCAGTGGTCGGAGAAGTCTGACAGTCAGTTCCAAGACATTTTTTAGGTAAGGAAGCGTGGCTAGTGAGTTAGGTCGTGGCATATCCCTGTCTCATTGTTTGTCTGTTAGGCATCTGTGGACGAAGTTGCAGGGATACCTGTTCTTGGTAAAGACTTTGTAGAGATGTTCTTCTTCTTCCCTTCGTAATTCAGAAGTGCTGCAGTGTGTTGTAGCCCTTTTGAACAGGATCCGAATGCAGCTTCTCTTGAGTGTTCAGATGGTTGCTGTTGTAGTTCAGGACCTGGTTGGTGTGTGTGGCTTTCCTGTACATTTTTATAGTGCATTTACTATGCGACAGGGACATGCCACAACCTATCTCGCTAGCCACGCTACCTGACCTAAAAAACATCTCGGAACTGACAGCCAGACTTCTCCGACCAGCCGATAAACCGACAGCCACACACAGACACCAACTCACCAGGACAAAAGACCCTATACCCATCATATGCAAGACAAACATGATTTACAAGATTCCATGCAAAGACTGTATGAAACACTATATTGGGCAAACAGACAGATAACTAGCAACCCACATCCAGAAACACCAACTTGGCACTAAACGCCACAACCAGCTGTCCCTAGTAGCCCCACACACAGATGACAGGGACCACAAATTCAACTGGGACAACACAATGAACATAAGACAAGCTAAACAGAGGACAGCCAGAGAATTTCTAGAAGTACAGCACTCATCAACGGACTCAAATCAACAAGCGCATAGACCTCGACCCAATATACCGGCCACCACAACGAGCAACCAGAATCAACGGAACCAAAAATTCCAGAAGAGACAGTGCAGCAGTGCTTCACAGGAGACTCCAAAGCCACTGAAGGTGTCACCTAGATGGGGACAAAACATCTGCAAATCAACTTCCCAGCTCGGCAAACACACCCGCAACTTTATGGGCGGCACGGTGGCACAGTGGTTAGCACTGCTGCCTCACAGCGCCAGAGACCCGGGTTCAGTTCCCGCCTCAGGCAACTGACTGTGTGGAGTTTGCACGTTTTCCCCATGTCTGCGTGGGTTTCCTCCCACAGTCCAAAAATGTGCAGGTCAGGTGAATTGGCCATGCTAAATTACCCGTAGGTGTTAGGTAAGGGGTAAATGTAGGGGTATGGGTGGGTTGCACTTCGGCGGGTCGGTGTGGACTTGTTGGGCCGAAGGGCCTGTTTCCACACTGTAAAGTAATCTAATCTAATCTAATCTAATCTACGACAACCAGCACCCAAGCTACAAATCTTTATGCAAACCTTGAACTGAACAGCATCTTCAAAGATCAGACTAACAATCATATCTTAGAATTTATAGCAGATTGTAAGATACCCATTGGCAAGGCTACAAGACACCTCTTAGTGGTGTCAATACAAGATGCACTCAATTTATCACATTGCTCATTATTTTGAGCTTCACTGATAATATTAGACTATCTTGATATTCCACCCCTTCAAATATAATGGACGTCTAGAACAACCCATAGACAAGACCAGCACATACCCACAAGTATAGACACTCACCATTTTCCAACAGCACATGTTGGGCACTTTCACAGACCAATTACAGCATTGCAGGATTCTGCAAAACATGAACTCAGACATTTACACATATAGCCAAGAGGAAATCACAAACTACAAACATCTACACAGTATGGACTCCAGTAACATCAACACCATCATAGCCCAGGGAAAATAGATTCTTATTATTGAACGTACGATCTTCATAAACTAGAGTATTTGCAAAACATTATCGACAACGTTTCAAAACCATGGGAAAGGTTCAGTGTGCATGAGAGTATATAGTTAAAGTGAGGAACTTAAAAATCAACAGTTAATAAAGATCCTATTTTAGTGATGCTGGTTGACGAATAAATATTGTCCATGCCAGTATGGATAATGCTCCCTCTCCTTTGAATAGCGTGGCTGCAATTTTTACATTCAACTGAGGTAGGTCTTGGTTAAACACCTCACCTGAAAAGTAGTTTCTCCGCCAGTGCAGCATTTCCGCGATACTACAGTGAAAGTGCCAGTTGGGTTAAGTGCTCAAGTCCTGACTCAAAGTTTTGCACGCTTCTCAAGAATCTGTACCGAGATAGCTTTGTACCCAAAATGGCGCCTGAAGTGGCAACTTTTAAACTTTTCACTGCACTCAGGTGAGTGACGATAAAGCTAATTCAGTTCAATAAAGCTAATTCAATTAAAACATGTGAATACAATATGGAAACAATTCTTGTAACTTTACTGGAAGTGTACTCTATCGTCATTCCAACTTTACCTGCAAACACAAACAGCTTTTCTCAACAGCAATTTAGTGCGAAGTATTTAATGTAACCAGTCAAGTATATACCGACACAAATGAAGTGGGCCAAAGCTATTTGGTGTAAAGTACCTGACAGCCTGTGTGACCATGGAGCAAATGGAATATTTGGAGTTTGGTGTGTCAGGAGGCAGGCTGCTCACCATGTACGTTCGCTCTTCTCTCTAAATTTAAACAAAAATACCAAAGGAAGCACAGTGAATCTTCAATTCTCTATACCACTGGTCTGCCATATATATTGAAGTATGGTTATTGAGGTAGTTCAGTAGAATTTCTGACAAACTGCCAAACAAAAACAAGTATTGCTGGAGAAACTCAGCAGATCTGGCAGCATCTATGGACAGAAAGCAGAGTTCATGTTTTGGGACAAGTGACTCTTCTTTAGAACACTGAATATAATACATTGAACATTGATATAACACAGATGACCTGTTCCTTGCAGCAAGAAAGAATACATTCACATCTTTTCACCAAATTTCTGTATTATTAAACAACTATTGGACTACCCATATTTTAGCTTCGTAGCAATGGGAGACCAAGTGGGAGATGGGAACAGTGTTGGGTTGGGGGGCATGACAACTGAATTACACATACAGACACTCCAGCACCCAGCAAAGATTAGCCAACAGATACATGTTCCAGAGTGGTGTCTACTTTCTATATACTGCTTCCCAGTTAAGAGTCTCAACCCTTCCAAAGAATCAGACCCAAGGGCCTTGCTGCAAACGTATGACTCACCAACACAACAGACTTTTCATTTACAAAGCACCGAGCCAGTGGGCTAAAGCTTTGTAACAACACTACCTGTCCATTGTTCTGTCCCAGCAGATAGTGAGTGAAGTAGTTGCTGTTGCCACAATGGGGTTTGAGAACAGAACCATCTCCTGGGTAAACTTCCACAGTGTTCACTGGATCGGTAATTATCCTAAAAGAAACAATGAAAAATCAAACAGGCAAACACTAGTGGGGAGGTGACAGCCTAGCGGTATTATTGCAGGACTGTTAACCCAGAGAAAACCAAAAGAACTGCAGACGCTTTATCAGAAACAAAAACCAAAGTTGCTGGCAAAGCTCAGCAGGTCTGGCAGCATCTGTGAAGAGAAACCAGAGTTAATGTTTCAGGTCCAATAACCCTTCCTCAGAACAGTTGTCACCTCACCTGATGAAGGAGCAGCGTTCCAAAAGCTTGTGATTTCAACTAAACCTGTTGGACTATAACCTGATGTTGTGTGATTTCTGATTTTGCCCACCCCAACACCAGCACCTCCACATTATTTTTCATTCCTCAACCAACATTGCCCAAGCCAGCATTAACTGACACTATACTCTACAATACTCAAGGACAATGCTGCCTTTTAAGCTAGATATAGATTGGGCAGCTCAAAACTTTTAATTTACAGATTGAAATAGACAAGTCTTCCTCATCCAATATACATGGATGCAAAGTAGGTAGCAATTTGAAATACACTGCACAGCATAATAAACGTGCTGCATTCAACAAAAAAGAAAATGAGGAGCAATTTTGGTTAATAATTCATACCTCCTTCAGGACCGTCACACCTTCTGTGGGGCTGCAGCTTTCACCTGCTAAAAACTCCTATTCATCCCCCCACCCCCAAAGTATCCAACAGTGCCAACTTGAGACAAGCAACAAAACCTTTTATTGCCACTAGTACCAGGCTGTGGCACCCCACCCTCATGAACAAATAAATACTTTGCCTGTCTTTAGTCTGGAAGAAAAGTTGGTAGAACTTTTGCAGCAGTTTCCTAGAACATTACGTTGTGAAATAAGCAGGGAAATAAGTTATGGGCATATATGGTATTATGTAATGAGACAAGGTTAATAAGCAATTTTGGGATTAAAATAGCCTGGATAATAGCAATCATAATACAGTTGATCTCAATAGTAAATTTGAGAGTGACAATCTATATCAAATATCTCAAAGTCAAGGCACAGGTATAAGGGGTCACCTAAGTAAATTGATGAAAAGAATGGCAGTAAATACAATAGTGGGAAACATTAAAAGATAATTGAAAATGTACATAAAGGTGGCCCTGTAGCTTACTGGAGAAGTTAAAGATAAGGATTAAAAAGAAGTTTATAATGTTGTGAATAGTAGTAAAGGGGATTGAAGAGTGAGAGTTTTAGAAACTATTAAAAAGGACAAACAAAACAGTTGACAAAAAGAAAAAAAACAGGTTGAGAATAGGAATAGCTAGGAATAAAACCTGACTAAAGAGATTTTACAAATGTACAAATAGAAGAATAACTAAAGTAAACATCAGTCTTTTAAAGGCAAAGATGGGAGAAATTATCATGGAAAATGAAGAAACATGAAATAAATATGTTGTGCATCCACAGCAGAAAACACATGCCAAAAAATTGAGGGCAACTTTGGGCTGCACGATGGCTCAGTGGTTAGCACAGCTGCTCACAGTGCCAGGAACCCATGGGTTTGATTACAACCTCAGACGACTATCTGTGTGGAATTCTCCCCTTGTCTGCTCTGGTTTCCTCACAAAGTCCAAAGATGTGCAGAATAAGTGGATTAGACATGGGAAAATGAAGGGTTACAGGGATGGGGGGGATCTGGGTGAAATGCTTTTCAGAGGATCGGTGTGGACTCAATAAGCCAAATACCTTGTTTCCACACTGTAGGGATTCTATGATTCTACAGGTTAATAAGAGTGATGACTTTAAAGTAATTGATATCAGCAGAGAAAATAGTAAAGGAGAAACTGGAGGGTCTAAATGCTGTCAAATTCCCAGTGCCTGGTGGCTTATATCTTAAGAAGCAGCTGGAGAGATAGTGGATGCACTGGCTATGATTTTCCAAAATAAATAATCTTCAATAAATTGTTTTAATTAGATGGTTATTTCTCCTGGCTGAATCAAAAACACAAACAGTTTCAGGAAATGGGGTTCTTTCACACTCAGATGCCAGTGAACCTTTGAAATTTTCTAACCCGGGTGTAGATGCCCCATCATTGAATACATTTCTGACCAAGATGGTCAAATTCTTGATCACTCAAGGAATAAAGGGATGTGGGGAATGAGCAGGCAAGTGGAAGTAAGGCAGAAGGTCAGCCATGATTGTGGTGAAGGGATGAGTAGGCTGAAGGGGTTGTGAGATTCTCTCCTGCTTTCATTTTTGCCGTTCTTATAGCATTACAAATCAGTTAATGCTGAGACGTTTCACTGATTTCTACTTTGTTTTTAAAGCTAAGTTAAAATCTGAGAGTTGGAAGAAGTGGTGGAGAAGAGTGAGAGAGGAGGATTCACTTGTAATCCCTTCTCCTCTTGCCCCTGACCCAGTTTATGGCAGCACGAAAATGCACATGAGCACCACCTGGTGACTAAATTAGAATAATGCCGATCGACAAGTTGCTTGCCACCTCCGTTTCAGGGTGTCCGGCTGAGTTTTAAATTTCTACAAAGCAGAAGAGCTTGTATGGGAAAATAAACTTTCCATGGTGCACAATTTGCACATTAAAAAATGAAGGATGTGTTTGCAAGTCACACAAATTGGACAGAAGCATAAGAGTGTTGCCAAGGTGGGGATTAGAGGCCAGCATAAAGACTTCCCACTAGTTATATTCAACATACTTATGTGGTTGGTGTTGCAGCATCTAACTGCTGTGCCTTGGGGGGGCTTCGTGAGGATCCTTTGAAAGGAAGGTTGAATTCATAGAACACATTCTATGGCTATATGTGGGAAACTGGGTACATTTCCAGTTCCCAGGTCCAGAGCATGTGAAGGAGGTATCGCCAACTGTAGCTCCTGGAGCATCTATGAAGCGGAGAGAATCATGGCCACACATTCAGAAAGGTGGTCACACGCAGGTGAAGACTCGACAGGAAGAACGGGAATGGATGATCACCAGG
Organism: Chiloscyllium plagiosum; assembly: GCF_004010195.1. Lineage (NCBI taxonomy): Eukaryota > Metazoa > Chordata > Chondrichthyes > Orectolobiformes > Hemiscylliidae > Chiloscyllium > Chiloscyllium plagiosum. The sequence continues at coordinate 2,599,689 of NC_057711.1, read as the reverse complement.
AAGTGCAGGAGACCCTGGTGCCATTTCCTTGAAAAATAGATGTACCACTTTGGAGGCTGTTGAGGGGAATAACCTCTCAGGGAAAACAGTAACAGCCAAATTCATGGTACCACAACTGTCTCTGCTGCACAAGGAAGGAGCAAAATGTGTAGAAATACAAAAATTAGAGGGTATTCAATTGTAAGAGGAAGTGGATAGATATTTCTACGGCCACGAGAGACTTCAGGGCAGTATGTTGCCTCCATGGTTTTAGGGTAAAGAATGTCTCAGAGCAGCTATAACACATCCTGAGGCGGGTGTGGGGTGGTGGCAGGGGAAAATGAACAGCTGTGATCTTGGTACACATTGGCACCAATGATGTAGATTAGAAAAATGGTATGTGATCCTAAAAGTAGCATAGAGGGAACTGGGAAGCAAGCCAAAAAGTAGGACCTCAAAAAGGTAGTGGTCTCAGGATAATTACCAAAGAGAAGTGCTAGCCAGAGTAGGAATACCAGGACATATCGAATGAACACCTGGCTAGAGAGACTGTGTAAGGTGGAGGGTTTCAGATTCCTGGGCATCGAGACCGGTTCTGGAGAAGGTGGGACCAATACAAAATGGACAGGTTATATATCGGCAGGCTTGGGGAAGTATTTGTCAGAGTGGTTGAGAGGGTTTAAAGTAAATTCGCAGGGGGGATGGGTACCAATGTAAGGAGTCAGAGGAAGGGGAAATCAAGGACAAAAATGAAAGACAGAATGGGGAAATAACAAAAGATATAGGCAGAGGAATCAAGGGCAAGGTTCAAACATGGCCACAGCAAAAATTAGAGGGAATGGGACAAACATTAAACAGACAAGCCTAAAGGCTTTGTACACATGGAGCATTCACAATAAAGTGAATAAATTGATCACACAAATAGCTGAAAACAGGTTTCATATCGTTGGGAGTATGGAGACACGGCGACAGGATGACTAGAGATGGGAGGTTTTAAGTGTTTAGGAAGGACAGATGAAGAGGAAGCACCAGTGGAGTTGCATTACTGGTTAAAGATATATAAACACAATGTCTGAGCTAATATCTTTCCTCAATAATGTAGGATCTGTGTGGGTTAAATTAAGAAAGACCGAAGTGAAAAAAAACATTAGTGGGAGTGGTATCTAGACCAGCAAACTGTACTGGCGATGTTGGGAATGGCATTAAACAGGAAATTGGAGATGCATGTAGTAAAGAACTCTCTCCAATTATGAGCAACTTTAAAATGCATATAGTTGGATCAATCAAATTAGTCACAATAACAGTATAAAATCCTGGAATGCATACGATATTGTTTTCTGGACCAATACATTGAGGAACCAACTAGAGAACAGGCCATCTTAGACTGGGTATAATGCATTGAGAAAGGAATAATCAATGAAGTTGTTGTGAGAGAACTCTTGGGGATGAGTGACCATAAAATGATAGGGTTCTCTATCAATATAGAGAGACAGTGGATAGGCAAACTTTCAAAGAACGAAAGGAATAAACAAATTTTGTAGCCATTCTGGCACAATAGTGCAAAGAAAACATTGGTCAAATTACAGCTTCCAAGGGAATTTAAAAAATTGTACCGAGATGCAAAAGCAGAAGCATATAAATTGACAAGGATTGAGAACAGTTTAAATGCCAGCAAAAGGAAGACAAAGGCATTGATTCAGAAAAGGAAAGAGAGAACGAGTGAAAGCTTCAGGGTAACATAAGAATTCACTGTAAAAGTTTCTTCATGTATGCAAAAGAGAAGATGATTGGTGAAATTGGTAAAAACTAATGCAGATTCCTTATAGTCAGAAATATAAGAATTTACAATGGGAAACAAAGAAATGGCTGACAGACTAAATTCATTCTTCACTTCTCTCTTTACAAAAGGAGGAGAGCACAAATAATGTACCAGAAATAATGGGGAACACAGGGTTTTGAGTGAGGGAGGGACTGACGGTAATCTGTATATTTGGAACAAAAGTGTGTTGGAATTATTGTTTGGATTGAAAGCAGATAAATCCACAGAGCCGGATCATCTTCATCCCAGAGAATTTAGGAAGGGGCCCGAGAAATAGTGGATGCATTAATGGCAATCTTTTAAGATTCTTTATACTCTAGAACCGTTCCTCTGGATTGGAGAAGAGTCAATATGACTCAACTACTTAAAATGGAGGTAGAGAGAAAACAGTGGGAAATTGAGAAATAAATTTGTAAGGAGATTTCAGTTATCTGTAAGACAATAGGTTGGTCATTGTAGGGATTTTAACTTTCCAAACATGGACTGGGACTGCCATAGTGTTAAGGGTTTAGGTGGAGAGGATTTGTTAAGTTACAAGAAAATTCTCTGATTCAATATGTGGATATACCTACTAGAGAAGGTGCAAAACTTGACCTACTCTTGGGAAATAAGGCAGGGCAGGTGACTGAAGTGCCAGTGGGGGAGCACTTCAGGGCCAGTGACCATAATTCTATTAGTTTTAAAATACTGATGGAAAAGAATAAACCAGATCTAAACGTTGAAGTTCTAAATCGGAGGACGGCTAATTTTGACGTATTAGGCAAGAACTTTCAAAAGGGGCAGATGTTCGCAGGTAAAGGGACAGCTGGAAAATGGGAAGCCTTCAGAAATGATATGAGAGTCCAGAGTCAGGACAAAAAGGTAACTAGGGAAAGAATACAGCCCTTAAAAGATCAGCAAGGCAGCCTTTATGTGGAACCACAGGAGATGGGGGAGATACTAAACAAGTATTTTGCATCGGTGTTTACAGTGGAGAAAGGCATGGAAGATATAGAATGTAGGGAAATAGATGGGGACATCTTGAAAAATGTCCATATTACAGAGGAAGAATTGCTGGATGTCTTGAAACACATGAAAGTGGATAAATTCCCAGGATCTGATCAGGTGTACCCTAGAACTCTGTGGGAAGCTAGGGAAGTGATTGCTGGGCCTCTTGCTAAGATATTTGTATCATCAATAGTCACAGGTGAGGTGCCGGAAGACTGGAGGTTGGCAAATGTGGTGCCACTGTTTAAGAAGGGCGGTAAAGACAAGCCAGGGAACTATAAACCAGTGAGCCTGACGTTGGTGGCGGGCAAGTTGTTGGAGGGAATCCTGAAGGACAGGATGTAGATGTATTTGGAAAGGCAAGGACTGGGTCGGGATAGTCAACATGGATTTGTGCTTGGGAAATCATTCTCACTAAACTTGATTGAGTTTATTGAAGTAACAAAAAGAGGATTGACGAGGGCAGAGCTATAGGCGTGATCTACATGGACTTCAGCGAGGTGTTCGACAAGGTTCCCCGTGGGAGACTGGTTAGCAAAGTTAGATCTCATGGAATACAGGGAGAACTAGCCATTTCGATACAGAACTGGCTCGAAGGTAGAAGACAGAGGGTGGTGGTGGTGGTGGGTTGTTTTTCAGACTAGAGACCTATGACAAGTGGAGTGCCACAAGGATCTGTGCTGGGTCCACTAGGTTTTGTCATTTACATAAATGATTTGGAAGTGAGCATAAGATGTATAGTTAGTAAATTTGCAGATTACACCAAAATTGGAGGTATAGTGGACAGCAAAGAGGGTTACCTCAGATTACAATGGGATCTTGATCAGATGGGCCAATGGCTGAAAATGTGTTGCTGGAAAAGTGCAGCAGGTCAGGCAGCATCCAAGGAGCAGGAGAATCGACATTTTGGGCATGAGCCTTTCTTCAGGAATGAGGAGAGTGTACCAAGCAGGCTAAGATAAAAGGTAGGGAGGAGGGACTTGGGGGAGGGGCGTTGAAAATGCGATAGGTGGAAGGAGGTTAAGGTGAGGGTGATAGGCCGGAGTGGGGGTGTGGGCGGTGAGGTAGGAAGAAGATTGCAGGTTAGGAAGGTGGTGCTGAGTCCGAGAGTTGGGACTGAGACAAGGTGGGGGAAGGGGAAATGGGGGAAATGAGGAAACTGGAGAAATCTGAGTTCATCCCTTGTGGTTGGAGGGTTCCTAGGCAGAAGATGAGGCGCTCTTCCTCCAGCTGTCGTGTTGCTATGGTCTGGTGATGGAGGAGTCCAAAGACCGGCATGTCCTTGGTGGAGTGGGAGGGGGAGTTGAAGTGTTGAGCCACGGGGTGGTTGGGTTGGTTGGTCCGGGTGCCCCAGAGGTGTTCTGAAACGTTCCGCAAGTAGGTGGCCTGTCTCCCCAATATAGAGGAGGCCACGTCTGTCCTCATTTCCCCTCCCCCCATCTTGTCTCAGTCCCAACCCTCGAACTTCATGCCCGAAATGTCGATTCTCCTGCTCCTTGGATGCTGCCTGACCTGCTGCGCTTTTCCAGCAACACATTTTCAGCTCCGATCTCCAGCATCTGCAGTCCTCACTTTCTCCCAGATGGGCCAATGGGCTGAAGAATGGCAGACGGACTTTAAATTAGATAAATGCGAGGTGCTGCATTTTGGGAAAGCAAATCTTAGCAGGACTTATACACTAATGGTAAGGTCCTAGGGAGTGCTGCTGAACAAAGAGACCTTGGAGTGCAGGTTCATAGCTCCTCAGAAGTGTAGTCGCAGGTAGATAGGATAGTGAAGAAGGCGTTTGGTGCGCTTTACTTTATTGGTCAGAGTATTGAGTACAGGAGTTGGGAGCTCATCTTGCGAATGTACCCGACATCGGTTAGGCCACTGTTGGAATATTGTTTGCAATTCTGGTCTCCTTCCTACCAGAAGGATGTTGTGAAACCTGAAAGGGTTCAGAAAACATTTACAAGGATGATGCCAGGATTGGAGGATTTGAGCCACAGGGAGAGGTTGAATAGGCTGGGGCTGTTTTCCCTGGAGCATCAGAGGCTGAGGGGTGACCTTATAGAGGTTTACAAAATCATGAGGGGCATGGATAGGATAAATAAGTTTTCCTTGGAGTGGGTGAGTCCAGAACTAGAGGGCATAGGTGAGAGAGGAAAGATATAAAAGAGACCTAAGAGACAACATATTCACACGGAGGGTGGCACGTGTATGGAATGAGCTGCCAGAGGAAGTGGTTGAGGATAGTATAATTGCAACATTTAAAAGGTGTCTGGATGGGTAGGTGAATAGGAAGGTTTGGAGGGAAAAGGGCCAGGTGCTGGCAGGTGGGATTAGATTGGGTTGGGATATCTAGTCGACATGGATGAGTTGGACCAAAAGGCCGGAATCTGTGCAGCACATCTCTTTGACTCTTAACAGAAGTTGCGGTATTGCGCTATTGAAATCCATACTGATCCAATATTGGGCAAGAAACCAGGGACGAGATCTCAGACTAACAGCTCATCCAAAGTTGACTCCTCTGACAGTGCACTCTACCATTTAGCAAGGCCTCGACATCATGCTGAATTTATACTCCATTTAGTGTCAAACAAGCCTGTTACATGAAGCTTCCATTCTATTCATTCCAGGGTTAGCTGGAGTCTTGTTCTCCATTTTAAAGTAATGCTTCAGCAAATAACACGCAAACTTGTAATGTGAAAACTCCACGGTACTGGTCACCTACCACCCCCCATCCCTCCCCCAAAAAATCTTTTTTTTTTTAAAAAAGAAAAACCATGCAGAAACCACGTAGACACAAGAACCAAAACAAGTACAATACAAGGAACGGGAAACACAGCATGAACTTGATTGTTCATGGGTTTTGTCTCGCAGCAGTGAAAGAAAACTATAGTCCAAAAGAGGGAAATTATGGTTCCACAACACTAAGTATTCATGGGGGCAGGATATCTTGAGGAATTAGGGGCTTACAGTCTTATCATGGAACAACAGTCTCTCCAAGATAAACAGGATGGCTTTTAAAAGTCACAAGAGGAAACCACAGCTTGGCATCCAATCTACAAATTGTAATTACACTCACTTATTTCCTATAGTGACATCAGCAATGAGTAATTCATCCAACTCCAGGGGCTTGGATAACACATCGGCAGAGGAACCAGTAACCATAGAACGGAAAGATAAGTTAATAAAGCCAGTTTTGCAAACCAGACTAAAAACAATTACATCAAGAAGCTTTATTTGAAACAACATATCTTCAGAGTAAAGAATTACAAATGTGTAGATCAATGGATTGCCTCATAAGATTTCAGGATAGAAATAGCATGAAGTCTAATCAATAACAATATATTTTGTTTTGTGCATCACTTGCTGGGTCAGCATTTATTACTAATCCCTAGTGGCACTGAAAAGTGCTGAGCTGCCTTCTTGAACCATTGCAATTTACTTAGCATAGGTCGACCCACTATGATGTTAGGAAGTTCATTCCAGGATTATAACCCAGAGACAGTGAAGAAATGCAATTTATATCCAAGGCAGGATAATAAGAGTCTTAAAGGGGAGATTGACGATAAGATATTGTTGTCTGTTATCTTTTCCCTTCCAGATGGTACAGGCTTTGCCCTTCCAGAGGGTTGCACGCATTGTTGAAGGAACCTTGGTAAGTTGTTCCAGTGAATATAATACACACTGCTGTTACTTGTGGTAGACATATTTTGTGGGAAGTCACAAGATGAGTTATTCAATCAACATAAATCTCTCAACCTGTGAGCTGTTTTGAAGTCATACTATCTACATGTGTGAGAACCCTTACATGGTTCATGGGAAATCATAAATTAATCTTGCTGTGGAGCTTATTGAGTATCAGTTCCCTTGGTAACTGGCAATGGTGAGCCCAGCTGGAACTTATCACCTGAGCCATTGTGGTGAAATGGTAGTGTCCCACCTCTGGACTGGAAAGCCCAGGTTCAGGTTCTACCTTCTCCAGAGGTGTGTAATAACTTATCTGAACAGGTTTATGAGAAAAATAAGTTTTAATTAAAGCAGACAGATGAATTTAGTTCTGTTCCTGTCTCCCTAACCTCCCCCACCCACACTTTTGAAGGCTTGTATTGACCTGAAGGGACTTTGCTTGAAAATATTTAATTGGCCACACAGGTGATTTAATATTGGAGGTTAATAGCTAAAAATAGAAATCACGGTGATTTGGTGGTGATGAAAAGAAATATTCAGTTGTGCATATAAACAGTAAACTAGTCGTGGCTCCATTTTGGAGTTCAACAATAAACGATGCTCCTTTCCAGTTGTACTTACTGAGTTATTACACTGGTGATAAGAGGCAGGAAATGTTTCAGACAGCTTTTGTTTTCAATTAACCCATTAAGACTGTGATAGGGTAATATTTAAAAATTGCCACTGGGTGGGAAACTGGGGGATTGGCTCAGGTACACAAAGAATTGAGATAGATTAGATTAGATTAGATTCCAGACAGTGTGGAAACAGGCCCTTCGGCCCAACAAGTCCACACCAACCCTCCAAAGAGCAACCCACCCAGACCCATTTCCCTGTGACTAATGCACCTAATACAATGGGCAATTTAGCATGGCCAATTCACCTAACCTGCACATCTATTGGACCATGGGATGAAACTGGAGCACCCAGAGGAAACCACACAGACTGTGTGGAGCTTGCACAGTCGCCAGAGGCTGGAATCGAACCTCGGTTTCTGGCGCAGTGAGGCAGCAGTGCTAACCACTGAGCCAGCAGTGCTAACCACTGAGCCACCGTGCTGCCCTCAGATACTTCCTTCAGGCAAACTGGATCGAAGGGCATCACTAACAAAATGCCAATATCTTGACAGCTTGTGGGGCCCTGATGTTTGGCATCATTAAGAGTTTAACGTACCCGAGAATCAAAATCCTTTGGTGAACTGGTAGATATTGTAACTGTCCACTATGACATCAAGCCATCTGGTTGTAAGTTAGCTCACCGAGCTGGTAGGTTTGTTCTCAGACGTTTCATCACCATGTTGGGTAACGTCATCAGTGAGCCTCCAATGAAGCACAGGTGTTCTGTCCCGCTTTCTATTTGTGTGTCTTGGTCTGTTAAGGGGAGATCATTGCTGGTTGTTTTTCTTAGACGTTGGTAAATGGGATCCAAATCAATGTGTTTATTAATGGAGTTCCAGCTTGAATACCGGGCCTCTAGAAATTCCCGTGCATGTCTCTGTTTAGCCTTACCTTGGATGGATGTGTCGTCCCAGTCGAAGTGGTGTCGTTCTTTGTCTGTGCGTAAGGATACTAGCGATAGCTGGTCTTGTCTTTTGGTGGCTAGTTGGTGTTAGGTGTATCATGGTGACTAGTTTCTGCCAGCCTGCCTGATGTAATATTTGTTGCAGTCCTTGAAAGGCATTTTGTATATGACATTCGATTTGCTGGTTGTTGGTCTAGAATCCTTTAGGTTCATCAGTAGCTGTTTCAGTATGTTGGTAGGTTTGTGGGCTACCCTGATGCCAAGAGGTCAGAGTAGTTGAGTAGTCACCTCAGAGATGTCTTTGACGTATGGTAACGTGGCTAGAGTTTCTGGGCATGTTGTGTCTGCTTGTTTGGTTTGTTGTTTGACCAGCCATCACTAGTATCCTTACAAACAGACGAAGAGGGCACCACTTCGACTGGGACAACACATCCATCAGAGGACAGGCTAAATAGAGACACTCATGGGAATTCCTAGAGGCCTGGCATTCAAACCAGAACTCCATCAATAAACACATCAATTTGGACCCCTATTTCTCAGAGGTTGGTAAGTGAAACAGAAATGATATCACTCACCTTAACAGACTAAGACACACAAATAGAAAGGGGACAGAACACCAGCGCTTCAACAGATGTTACCTAGCATCGTGACGAAATGTCTGAGAACAAACCTACCAGCTCAGTAAGCAAACTTACAACCTGAATCTCAACCTGAGCTACAAACCTTCTCAAAAAAATAATTGCAATCAAGCCATCTGCTATGGCAAATAAACTTTGTAGAGTACCAGATACTGAATTCTTGATAAGACTATGGAAATTGGCAGAACACTGCAAGAATGGGTCAGCACTGCAGGACATGTTAAGGGATTGCTTAGTTTATGGAATTTATTATACTGTGACCCAAACAAAGCTACTAACCAAACCAGATCAGGGCCTTGAGAAAACCACAGAACTGGTCCCTTCTTACAAAAACACAGGAAAAGGAGCTCAGGAGCTTTGGGGTCTATAGATAATACTGCCTGCAACCTTGGGCAGCCCCATACCCACAAACTCAAGTTCCCAACAGATAATACTTACAACTGGAGTTTGACTCCAAGGAACAACAATTGAAATTTGAAGGCACAAGGCTCCAGAACTGCATCAGAAGTTTCTCCACAATACAGAGAAGACCAAGAACGTCATCTTATACACCATATTCTTGTGAACATAGACTGTGCCCCAGACAAGGCTATCGAAACACACAAAACAAGTACCACCCAGATCAAAGAGCAAAGTCACCTCAAACTAGGGCTTTGCAAATAACAGCCCAAGGATGAGGACAGATACTGCTAAATTACATCATTGCTCCAAAAGTGGCCCCAATTATGATAAAACTTCAGATAAATGCCTAGAAAGTAGGCACAGGTACCACTGTAACTATTATTGGGAAGAAAACATTTGGGAAATTCCAGTCGGGCATCTTACCCTCAAGCCCGAGACACGAAGGCTAGATTGGCCACATGCTCTGGGGAGCCCTGAGACCACTAACTCCAATTACACATGGGCAACACACAGACCAAGTCCTCTCAAAGGTGATACAAGGGCCAGGTCCCAACATTTTGCAAAGGGACTAGCTATAGAAAATCCATCTGGAGTGGCAACAAGTCTTTAAAGTAGGCACTAGCGATCTAAGTGAAGTCACTGGGAAGTATCCTGAAGTGTTCCAAGAGTGCCTCGCGAAGATATAAGGTGCCAGGGCCAAGATCTATATTGACCCAAAATCCCAGAATACCCACCCAAATACTTCAAGGCACAATGTGTCTCCTATGCCTGATGTGCCAAAGTAGAGGCCAAAGTGGAATATCTAGAGGAACGTGACATCATATGTCCAAAGTAATTTTTTTCCCTGGTGTGTCGGAGGCTAAGGGGCAATTTTATAGAGGTTTATAAGATTGAGGGACAATAATAGGGTGAATCTAGAGAGCATAGGTTTAAGTTAAGAGGGGAAAAACTTAAAAAGAGCCAAAGACAACTTTTTCTAGCAGAGGATGGTGTGTGCATGAAATTAGCTGCCAGGGGAAATAGTGGAGGCTGGTACAATTTCAACATTTAAAAGGCATCTGGGTACATGAGTAGGGTTTAGAAGGATATGGGCCAAATGCTGGCAAATGGGACTAGATCAGTTTAGGATATCTGGTTGGCATGGATGAATTTGATTGAAGGATCTGTTTCTGTACTGTACGACTCTATGACTTTGGATTTTATTGGTCTGCTACCACATTTACCAGCTCATCAAAGGATTTTACAAAGAAAACATTCCAACAGTTTTTGTTCGGCACAATAACACACGTGCTCTTTTGTAATAAACTTTTAGGATTTGCTAAAGTACACTGGTCAGTGACTGGCCTGCATGGTAAACAATAAGGATAACTTGGTCTATCAAGTCAAGTTTCACTTTGGGATATGATCAATGATCAATATCATAGCAGCAAGAAAACCTGCTGCCCTTACCTGTTGGCTAACAGGCCATTCTATTTAAGCACAATTTGAGATGAGCATAAAATGCTCGACTCACCTTAGGAATAAAGAAAAAAACTTGCAAAACAATGAAAATATCTGGTGAAAACAACTTTCAAGAAGGACAGTGAGGTGGAATTTTGGAGGTGATGAGCTACTTGCTCCTTTTGTGCTGCAATGTGCAGTATTCATGAATCTAGGCCTGTCATCGCCCTTGAAAGAAGGTAAGAAGTGAATGTGTCAATGTAAACCCTTTATCTGAAATGGAAGACACCTTTCCCTGACAGCTGTGTCCTAGAATAAATTAAAACAAAGAACTGAAGATGCTGGAAATCTGAAATCATAAATAATAAGTTGCTAGAGAAACTTAGCAGGTCTACAGCATCTGTAGACAGAAAAACAGCTAATGTTTCAAGACCAAAGATCCTTTGACAGAACAGTACTACAGCCATATATGAGCCTATACTAAACACGAACATCTCCTCTTCCCGCACACAAAGTCAGAAATTACACAACACCAGCTTATAGTCCAACACCAGCTTATAGTCCAACCAGCTTTCAGAGAGTGCTGCTCCTTTGTCAGATGAAGTCACTTCAGAAGCAGCAGTTTCTGTTTGAGCTTGGGAAACAGATGTAAAAACAAGGCTTACAAGAGATGAAGGGTAGATACAATTCCGAACAAACACAAAGTCTTGAAGCTATGCAGCTGATCTGGCAGCATCAGTGGAGAGAAAGATGTCTTTTGGAGAAAAGTTCAAACTGACTTCTATTGAAGAGAGAGTCATATTGGAATCGAAACTTTAACTCTGTTTCTCTCTCCACAGATCCTGCCAGACCAGCTCAGTTTGACCTGCAGTGTTTGTTTCACATTTCCAGCATCTGTAGTATTTCACTTTTATTTGAGATAAAACTCCCCGTTGGTGTATCAGGCAGTCAGAGCACCTCTTACCTGTACAGCACACTTTGGCACCAGACTACTTTCACCTGCTGTGAATGCAGACAAGTCTCCAAGTCCCGTTTTCCCTGACCCAGCACATCCCCGAAGCGCCACCTAGGTACAAAAATCAGTCAGCATTGGATATTGGCAGGGATCATCAACACATGAAGAAGGCCCTAGCTGGTCAACAAGTTACAATCAATCCAAGTTACATTATAATTTCAACAGGCAAATTGAGAAAATGCTGACGATTGTCAGAACAATTCCACAAGAAATGTTCTTAGTCAATTAATTCCACTTTTAGTTCATTGCAATGTAGTTTGATACAGAGGTAGAACACTTATGACACAAGACCTGTGTTGTACCACACCTCACTGAAGTGGAGGAGTGATAAGCTGTACCCAATTACTGCAAGGATGCTACATTCCTATAATACTTAGGACAAATTACAATGTGAAACACTGCATTCCATTCTAGAATTTTGTATGTGATTTATGTAAATTATTTAGATGAGAACATAGAAGGTATGATTATTAAGTTTGCGGTTGACAGCAAAATTGGTAATATAGTGGACAGCAAAGAAGGTGATCTAAGAAATCCAAGCGATCTTGATCAATTGGGTCAATGGGTCGAGAATTGGGAGATGGAGTTTAATTTCGATAAATGTGATTTATTTGACAAGTAGGACCTTGGGTCATGTTATAGAACTGAGACCCCTATAGGGTTCAGATACATAATTCTTTGAAGTTTGTGTCACATATACAGAAGGTGGTTAAGACGACATTTAGCATGCTTGTCTTCATTGCTCAGACCTTGGAGTTGGGATGTCATGCTGAGGTTGTACAGGGCATTGGTGAGGCCTCTTCAGAAATACTGTGTACAGTTCTGGTTGCCCTGTTATATAAAAGATATTATCAAGCTGGTGTGAGTTCAGAAGAGATTTATTAGCATGTTGCCAGGAATGGAGGTTTGAATTATACAAAGAAGCTGGATAGGCTGGGACTTTTTCCATTGAAGCGTAGAAAGTTGAGGGGTGACCTTATAGAGGTTTATAAAATCATGAGGGGTATAGATAAGGTGAATGGCAGGCATCTTTTCCCCGAGAATGGGGGATTTCAAGACTAGGGGACATACGTTTAAGATGAAATGAGAAAGATTTAAAAAGGACGTGAGGGCAATTTTTTTTTTTAAATAGAGAGTGGTTCATGTGTGGAATGAACTTCCATAGGAAGCAGTGGATGCAGGTACAGTTACGACATTTAGATAAGTACATGAATAAGAAATGTTTGGAGTGACATGGGCCAAGCACAGGCAGGTGGGACTAGTTTAGTTTAGTTTAGTTTGGGGTTATGGTCAGCATGGATTGGTTCGACCAAAGGATCTATTTCCATGCTGTATGACTCGAGATGTTTTACAAGTTCAAGCAATACATATTCTCTTCTATGTTAAAAATACATAGCCTGATGTTTACCTGTGAAGATGTGGGGCTGGGCAGTTCAGAGGCAACACTTTGGGAAGAGTAGTGGCTGATTCTGCCATTGCAGAAACTCCTGGTGCCATAGGTTCATTAACACACTGCGATCTGTTATCTATCCCATCGAGCCCCGGAGATTTCTCTTGCTCACAGTTATAGTGAAGAGCGAGTCTCAGAGGGAAATCCCATTCTTGTGGGCAAGAGGATACAGTGTGGTGCTGAATCACCCATGTATACTGACACATGTATTTGGAGCAGATCTCAGTCGAGCCTCCACCCCTTTGTTCCAGATTTAGAGGATTTGTACCTTCACGTACTTTACTCTGACAATTCCGGGTCCTTCTCCCAGATTGGTTCTGGCCCTCATTGAACCCAGAGGGTTTAACCTTCTCCAGGTTGAGACAGTGTTGGGGCTCAAAGTTGCTACCCGTGCCCTGTTTATGGAGCGGTTTGCTGGCAGCAGGCGTACTGACTGGTGTCAGGAACTCCACAGTGAACTCGAGTCGAGACGGAGCCAGATTGAGGAAGGCACGACCATCTAGAGAGGAGACGGTCACCCATCCACTGTCAGCAACCTTTACTCCACCGTCTTGATCGCTTCCAGGCCACTTCACTTCACAAATGTCAAGGAACTGGTTCTAGAGAGGCAAGGGAAACAAGACACTGACTTTAAACAGGCATATTGAACAATTCTGATTTATTAACTCAAACATTTACAAATCAACTTTTGTCTCAGGACATTTACAACCAATGAAGTGTAATCAGTGATATTTTGTAACAAGCATGTCAGCCAATCTTCATGTAAGATCCTGTAAACAGCAATGTGATAGTGAAGAGATTTTATTTTTTAAAACTGCCATTTATGCAGGGATAAATATTGGCCAGGACACAGGAATAATTCCCCTGCTCATTAAAATAATAGCTATAGGTCTTTATAAATCAACTTGAAAAACAGACAGGTCCTCATTTTAGTGCCTCGACTGAAATGCAGCATCTCTGACAATGAGGGTCACCCTCAGTACTGCACTGGAAGCATCATCCCAAATTCTCAACCCCTCACACTCAAATTCACCAAGGCGCCTTAGCACTTTCCAAACATACAACCACTTACATCTAGAAGGGCAGCAGATATATGGGAACATGCACATATCCCTCCAAGCCACTCAGTGTCCTGACTCAGAAATATATTGCTGTTCCTTCAACGTTGGGTCAAAATCCTGGATCTACCTCCCCAGTGGTATTGTGTACATGGACTGCATTCATTCAAGAAGGCAGCTGACCACCACCTTCTCAAGGGTCACAAAGGGTGGGAAATAAATGCTGGCCCAGCCAGAGATGCCTACATCCCATGAACGATTAAAACAAAATTAACTGACTTCTAGGCAGAAAACCAAGGAAATAAATTATTTAATTCAGAATACCACAAAAAAGACAGGATTAGTGCTCCACATATTCCTTTATCAAGCTCCCCACTATGTGAAAGGGTACAGCTGGTATCCACTTCCCTTTCGGTATTAATAAACTAGGGGGTCACTGTGGCACCACCCTGATTGGTATTAAGTGAAAAGCTGTATTAGCAGAGATGCAAGAAGAGCTTTCGAACCTGTCACAAAACTGGAAAATCGTGCTGGGACAATCCAATTAGGTGAGATGACAGGTTTAGCAATTTTCTTTTAATTCATTTAATTTTAATTTATTTCCTCACAAATAACTGATGGGTTAGGGATAGGCCATTCAGCCAGCTCTGACATTCCATATCCTGACTGCAGTGTTGCAGTGTTTGCTCTGTCTACTCTGTCATCTGAGTCATATCTCTAGTAGAATTTTCGAACAAAAGGGAAAATCAAGGGTTACAGAAAGTAGCAGGAAAATGGAATTCAACCATGAACATAATGAATGGAGGACCAGGCTCAAGTGTCAAGCTCATTCCTGCTCCTAGTTCTGGATTTCTTGAGGATCTGAACCAAATTAAATTTTCTGTCAGTGGAAGGGAGGAACGGGGGAGTTAAACAAAAACAAAGAAAATTCACAAATATATACATACATAACTTTAAAGTCAAAAACATAGATAATTTATTAGAGACTGGCAGTTTAGCCAAACAGATGGGACTAGGAAGTGTAAAAGTGACATTGAGGGTTGCAGTGAGTTAGGACTCACCAACAGCTTGTCTCCAGAAGTCAGTCTTGCTAGAAGATAGGGCTGAGAAGCAAATTGATTTCTGAATTCCAGAGCTTGTAGTAACTGCTCCTACCAGGAGAAACACAGAATTTTCACAATAAAATCAATTATGCAAGAAATTAAAGTTCATAGTTTTAATTGTTATGTTTGTGCACAATAATGACAGCTCAGAAAGGACTCCACTTAGTCAACTGCACCTGTGCTAACTCTTTCAAAGAGCTATATGATTAAAGCCACTTCGCCATACTCTTTCCCTACAGCCCTGCAAATCCTTTCAATAATTATTATTTATTTCGTATTTTAAGAAAAGCATCAGCAAGATTGCGATTTGGAGTGTTTTGCTGTATGGGGCTGAAACATGGATCTTGAAATCAGATATCCAAAGCTGTAAAAGACTGTTCTGCAGGAGGGTGGATTGAGTCAGTTGGACAGAAGAATCCCTATAGTGTGGAAACAGGCCCTTTGGCCCAACAAGTTACCCTCCAAGGAGTAACCCACGCAGACCCATTCCCTTACCCTATTTTTACCCCTGACTAATGCACCTAACCTACACATCCCTGAACATGGGCAATTTAGTTTGGCCAATTTACCTGACCTGCACATCTTTGGATTGTGGGTGGAAACCCACGTAGACACAGGGAGAATGTGCAAACTCCACACAGACACTTGTCTGAGGTTGGAATCGAACCCAGATCCCTGGTGCTGTGAGGCCACAGTGCTAACCACTGAGCCACCGTGCTGCCCCTTTTGTTTGAACAAGAACAGTGAAGAGATTCTCAAGAGGTAGGAGCACAAAGGATTCTTGCATGTCATCAAGAAAGGCAACAAGGTCATATAGGCCGAAGCCTGACCCATGGGGGCTTTACAGGGTAGATGCAGGTAGATTGCTTCCTTGTGGGAGAGTCTAGGACCAGAGGGCATAATCTCAGAGTAAGGAGACACCCAGTTAAGACACAGATGAGTAGGATTCTTTCTTAGAGTAGTGAATCTGCAGAATTCTTTACCACAAGGGGCTGTAGACGTTGGGATGTTAACTATATCCAAGACTGAGGTAGACTGATTTTTTCAGTAAGAGAATGAAGAATTATGGGGAAAAGGCAGGAGAGTGGTTTATATAATTTGATAATTATTACACATGGCAAAATTGAAAATGAGGGTCCTAGGAAGAGTAAAATGCATGGGAGTGAGGTGTGTAGAAACGACCAGAGGACCTGCCTCTGGAGATCAGAAGAGTCATTTTGGCACAGAAGACGTGTGTATGGCTCAGCAAGTGCATGCCGGATTATTGTGACATTACCCACAAATTGTCAGTACTAGTTCAATTGTACAATTTAAATCTTTGGGATAAATTTTTTAAAACTTGGTATTTATATAGTGCCTTTAACGAGCAAAGGATGCACCAAAGCACTATATAGCCAGCAAATTCTTTGAAGTCTAGTCACTGTCATAATATAGGAAGTGAACCAGTCAGTTAGCATAGCAAGATCCCACACAATTTTACAATGGTCAGGCAATCTGTTTCGATAATCTTAAGTAAGAGATAAAGATTCCTTCAAGGCACTGGGGAAACATTCCAGCATTTAAGTGCCGTTGATTGTTTTACTGTTAAAACAACTTCTAAGATCTACCTCAAAAGGTGTTGATTTGGAATTCTCCCTCAGAGGACTTTAGAAGCTCAATCATTAAATAAATTCAGGAGAGAGATTGATTGACTGATTTCATTAGTAGGTTGAAACCCAAGTTTTTTGAGATATGTCTCTTGATTAAACTTAAAATATAAGCCAACACCATTAATTTAACCTGGGGCAGAGTTTTGTAGAGGAATAAAACGGTGTTATTTTCTGGGTCTGTAGATTGTGAAGGAGCAAAAATGGCCTTTAGTAGAGTGATATGCGCTTCTTGTCAGATGTGGGAGTTTAAAGAGAGTTTAAGGGTTACTGCAGATAATATCTGCAATAAATGCTGTTGGTTGTGAATCCTATCAGATCGAATGGATCGGTTGGAGAGACAGTTAGAGGCAATGAGGAATTGCAACAGCAACAGTATGCGATGGATGGCAGTTATATGAAGGGGGAAAAGTCGCAGATACAGTCACATAGATGGGTTAACTCCAGGAAAGGTAAGAGAGATAAGCATCTAGGGCTGGAGTCTTCTGTGGCTACCCCCATTTCAAACAGATCTGCTGTTTTGGAAAATGTCGGGGGTGATGGATTCTCAGGGGAATGTAGCACAAATAGCCAAGTTTCTGGTATTGAGACTGGCTGTAATGCAACGAGGGGTTAGTCATGTTCCAAGAGATCAATTGTGTTAGGGGACTCTCCAGTCAGAGGTACAGACAGACGTTTCTGTGGCCAGCAGCGAAAAAACAGAATGGTATGTTGCTTCCCTGGTGCCAAGATCAAGGATGTCTCAGAGAAGGTGCAGAATGTTCTCAAGGGGGAAGAGGGGCCAGCAAGAGGTTATTGTCCACATTGGAACCAACGACATTGGAAAGGAAAAGGTTGAGATCCTGAAGGGAGATTACAGAGAGTTAGGCAGGAATTTAAAAAGAAGGTCCTCAAGGGTAGTAATATCTGGATTACTCCCAGTGCTAAGAACAAATCTTAGCAGGACTTATACACTTAATGATAAGGTCCTAGGGAGTGTTGCTGAACAAAGAGACCTTGGGGTGCAGGGTCATAGCTCCTTGAAAGTGGAGTCGCAAGTAGATAGGATAGTGAAGGCGGCGTTTGGTATGCTTTCTTTTATTGGTCAGAGTATTAAGTACAGGAGTTGGGAGATCATGCTGGACCTTATGGACGGTTTACAAAATTATGAGGGGCATGGATAGGATAAATAGGCAAAGTCTTTTCCCTGGGGTCGGGGAGTCCAGAACTAGACTGCATAGGTCTAGGGTGAGAGAGGAAAGATATAAAAGAGACCCAAGGGGCAACCTTTTCATGCAGAGGGTGGTACATGTATGGAATGAGCTGCCAGAGGAAGTAGTGGAGGCTTGTACAATTGCAACATTTAAAAGGCATTTGGAATGATACATGAACAGGAAGGGTTTGGAGGAATATGAGCCGGGTACTGGCAGGTGGGACTAGATTGGGTTGGGATATCTGGTCAGCATGGACGGGTTGGACCGAAGGGTCAGTTTCCATGCTGTACATATCTATGACTCTATGACATGGAGATAGTGCAGGAATATTGTGTTGATGCAGGTGACCAACCATGATCTAAAATTGTACAGCAGGCTCAAGAAATCAAATGGCCTACTCCTGTCCCTACTCCTGTGCTTGTCCAGATACTGGAATTGTGAGAATAGCACGTTTCATGTCTGCAGTCTTGCTATCGGTCTCTTAATACAAATGCACAAGTACTAAATAGTATAAGTAGACCATTCAGCCCATCAAGCCTAGTTCACCATTCACCAAGTTTGTGTTTGAAATTTCACATTCCCATCTACCCGACAATCCACAATTTTCCTGACCAACAAAAATCTATCCACCTGCCTTTTGAAACAGTGTTCCAAAGTCATACAATCCTCTGAGAAAAGAATTCTTCTCATCTGTCACAGAAACATAGCACAGAGGAGCAGGAGTGTGCCAATCAACCCTTTGAGCTTTCTCCATCATTCAATATGATCTTGGCCACTCTTCCAATTCAGTACCCATATGTTTTGATTCCTTGAGTTGTAAGAACTACATCTACATCTTGAAAGTTTTCAAAGCTTTGGCCTCCAATTTTCTGAGGAAGAGAATTCCAGACTCATCTCTCGGTGATGGAGTTTCTCTTCATCTGTCATGAACACGTTAACCCATATCCATAGACTGTGATCCAAGTTCTAGTCTCCTCAGAGAACATTCTTCCTGCATCTACCCTGTGTAATCCTGTTAGAAGTTAATAGGTCACTGAAATTCCCCTCATTCTGCAAAGTTCCCAACCAATCCATTCTCTCCCCATACACAATTCCCTATTCGGCACATCAAGTCTACAGCAACCCTCCAAAGAGCACCCTCACTCAGACCTATTTACCCACCCAAAGGAAACCCACGCAGACAGAGGGAGAACGTGCAAACTCCACACAAGCAGTTACCAAAGGGTGGAATAGAATCCAGGTTCCTGGTGCTGTGAGGCAGCAGTGTTAACCACTGAGCCATCATGCCACCATCCACATCAGTCCCACCATCCCAAGAATGAGTCTGGTAAACATTCTTTGCACTCCAACAGTAGCCAAAACATCCTTCTTCAGATAAGGAGACCAAAACTGTACACAGTACTCTAGATGTGCTTTTACCAATGCCCTGTAAATTGAAGCGAGATGCATATGTACTCAAACCCTTTCACTATGAATGCCAACATACATTTGTCTTTTTCACCACCTGCTACACCTGTCCTGACAGGGCAATTTTAATTTTAAAACAATGACCTATGTTTCAGGCTGACCCCAGGAGGAAACATCCTTTCCAAATCCACCTAGTCAACACCATCCAGGACTTTATACACTTCAATCAAGTCACTATTGACTCTTGTAAACTGTGGTGGAATCAAGCATCCAATCTAGCCTCGTAAGACAAACTGCTGACTACACGTATCAAATCTAGTAAACATCCTCTGAAGCAGCTTCAATTTATTGCCATCCTTCCTTAATGAAGGAGACTAAAACTGCATACAGTATTCTGGATGTGGTCTTACTAATGTCTTGTACAATAAAGAACAAGATAATAAGGCACAGGAACTGAATCCGGCCATTCGATCTATCAAGTCAGAGTCAGCATGGTCTCATGAAGGGGAAACCATGCCCAACAAATTCAGTGAAATTCTCTGAGGAGGCAACAATCAGAACAGATAAAGGGGAAAAGTAGTGAATTTAATATATCTGGATTTCAGATGGCGTTTGAAAGAATACCACAGGTTAGACTACTTAACATAAAAGTAATCGGAGGTGGTATGTTAACACGGATACAGGATTGGCTAACTAATAAAGGACAGAGAATTAGGATAAAGAGGGCGTTTTCAGGACAGCAACCTGTTACTATTTGAACGCCACAGGGATCAGTGCTGAGGTCACAATTATCTATGTTATAATAATTAATTGATTGTGGAAAATCAATGTACTATAGTGATGCTTGAGACGATACAAAAATAGGCCGGAAGGAGGCAAGAGGTGAGGATGACAAAACGTGTCAGCAGAGAATACAGACTAGTTAAACAAGTGGGTAAAAACTTGGTAGATGGCATATGAATAGAGGAGATGAACAGTTTGCAAAATGAAGAAACACCGCAGAAAGCTCCAGAAGAGAGGGAGTTGGGAGCCCTTGTCTATTCATCACAAAAAAAGCCAACATCCAACAGAGGGTGCTATGTGTATGGAATGAGCTGCTAGAAGGACTAGATCGGGTTGGGATATCTGGTCAGCATGGAAGGGTTGGACCGAAGGGTCTGTTTCCATGCTGTACATGTCTATGACTCGATAACATGGAAGGCAAATGGAATTTTGACTTTGATTTCAAAGGAAATGGAGTATAAAAGCAGGGAGGTTCTGCTAAAACTATACAAGGTACACCAGTTGTGACGTAATCAGTATTTTAAACTGTTGCAACATAACAGCTCTGCTCTTGCATTCTACCCTCAGCCAATAAAGGCAAGTATCTTTGCTGCCTTCAGGGATCTGTAAATATGCATCCCTCTCGTTTTCAGTATTTTCCAAGGTCATAACATTCAGAATGTCAAACCAAGACCCTGCCTGCTCCACCATGTGAATGTAAAAGATTACATGACACAATTTGACAAAATACAGCAATGTCTTCCTCAGTGTCCTGACCGATATTTAGCTATCAACCAGGATCCAAGACAGATTTAGTCAACATCATTATCTGTGATAAATTTGGCTGCAGCATTTCACACTTTACAACACCACAGAAGCACTTGTATCAGCAGAATCCCCTGAAAACCTGCCTCTCCCACCTTGTAGCTGCTGATGACAAACTGTGTTCGCTGGCGAACCCGGCAGGAACTCTGCAAAGGGTGCATAGATGGTGCAGGGGCCTTCTCAAACAGGAATTCCGAACCACAAGGGGATAGCTGGAGACAGGAGCTATCTGTATACTGCACTTCCACCGATTCATCCTCATAAAGGACCATCAGGTTGACTGCAGCCATGGCTGCCAGCTCCAGAAAGTGCACAGCGATACGGGAGACTGTTAAAGAATTATACACAAAGTCAGATATATGGACACAAACAAAACCTCACAATAAAATTATATTCAATTTGGTCTATTAACTTGACTTGTAAAGAATAAAGGAATTTTTTTGCATTTATATAATACTTTTCATAACCCCAAGACATTTTAAAGCATGTCACAGACAATGAAGTATGTTTAACACACAGCCACTGTCATACTGCAAGATGCATACTGCCCATTTCTGCACAGCAAGATCACAAACAATAATGCAATCATAACCAGTAAACTTATTTTAGTTACACCAATTAGGAGACACTGACCAGGACACTAGGGGGACATCCCTGATGTCCTCTGAATTATTGCTGTCTGATCTTTCATGTTTACCAGAGCGTCCTCTGGTATAATCTCATAGCTAAAGGATGGTACCTGCAAGAGAAAAACATGCCTTGAGCCTTGCACAAGACCTTGCCAGGGAAACAACTAATTTAGTACTCAACTTTAAAACAACAATGAGGAGCAGGTGTACCCTAGAACTTTATAGGAAGCTAGGGAAGTGATTGCTGGGCCCATTGCCGAGATGTTTGTATCATCAATACCCACGGGTGAGGTGCCGGAAGACTGGAGGTTGGCTAACGTGATGCCAATATTAAAGAAAGGTTAAAAGGAAAAGCCAGGGAACTATAGATGGGTGAGCCTGACAGTGGTGGGAAAGTTATTGGAGGAGATTCTGAGGGACAGAACTGAGGAAAGGTAAGGGCTGATTAGGGATAGTCGTGGGAAATCATGTCTCACTAACTTGATTGAATTTTTTGAAGTAATAAGAGGATTGATAAAGGCAGAGTGGTGGGTGTGATCTATACGGATTTCTGTAAGGCGTTCAACAAGGTTCCACATGGTAAACTGGTTAGCAACGTCAGATCATGTGGAATACAGGGATAACTAGCCATTTGGAAGTAGAAGACAAGAGAGTGGTGGTGGGTTGTTTTTTAGACTGGAGGCAGTGTGTTGCTGGGTCCACTGCTTTTTGTCATCTATGTAAATGCTTTGGATCTGAATATAGGAGGAGAAAGTGAGGACTGCAGATGCTGGAGATCAGAGCTGAAAATGTGTTGCTTGAAAAGCGCATTAGGTCAGGCAGCATCCAAGGAGCAGGAGAATCGACATTTCGGGCATGAGCCCTTCTTCAGGAATGAGGAAAGTGTGTCCAGCAGGCTAAGATAAAAGGTAGGGAAGAGGGACTTGGGGAGGGGCGTTGG
>NC_057711.1:2556861-2575979 GCF_004010195.1 Chiloscyllium plagiosum | reverse complement strand
CAAAAATCATGGAGGAGGTGGAGGGCATGGGTGGTGTCCCGGACGTAGGTGGGGAGTTCTTGGACTAAGGGGGACAGGACCGTGTCGAGGTATGCAGAGATGAGTTTGGTGGGGCAGGAGCAGGCTGAGACAATGGGTCGGCCGGGGCAGTCAGGTTTGTGGATTTCGGGCAGGAGGTAGAAATGGGTGGTGCGGGGTTGTGGGACTATGAGGTCGGAGGCGGTGGATGGGAGTGGGACTATGAGGTTGGAGGTGGGAACCCCGCACCGCATGGGAAGGATGTTGTGAAACTTGAAAGGGTTCAGAAAAGATTTACAAGGATGTTGCCAGGGTTTGAGGCTGAATAGGCTGGAGCTATTTTCTCTGGAGTTTCTGAGGCTGAAGGGCGACCTTGGAGAGATTTATAAAATCATGAGGGGTATAAATAGGGTGAATAGTCAAGGTCTTCGTCTGAGGGTAGGTCCTCTGCACCTTTTCAAAGCTTCCACATCCTTCCTATAATGCAGTGACCAGAGCTGTATGCAATACTCCAAGTGCGGCCACACTTGGATATACAAGTATATGTCACGACAGTGACCGGCAGATAGATCAGCAAAGTTGGCTGGTTGGTCACTGCAGATTGGATTCACACCAACAGCACAGAGGTGAATTCAGGAAGTACCTTTGCACCCGACTATATATTTAACTGGCACCTCATGAATTGACTCGCTCAATAAACTGGCAAAAAACTTATATACCTGAAATACCAGAAATTTACTCTATTATTGTGATCTCCGCAATGTTCAAGTCGTCAGGTGAGGCCACGAGTGAGAAGGCTCTCTGCTGGTAAGTTTTCATTGACGCAAAGTGGCATTGTTAATTCAGTGATTTATGTTGTAAATAAAATACGAAAATGATGTGTATATCCACACATGACTTTTCTAATACTTAGTGTGTGCTTTTCCATTAATCAATCAATCAATCAGACCTTTTGATTAACTGGAATATTTGATCAATTGTTACATTCCTGGACCCATCGATGCCAGTTAATAAAAAGCTTGCTGTATTGGAGAGGATCACGGCTATTATGGATCGGACTGCCTTTGGTCACAGCACTGAAGAGAAAGTCTCTAACCAAAAGAAAATGGACAATATTTAAAACCGATTATCATTAAATCTCAGACCAAAGGAAATGGCCCCTCCGAACAGATTCCAACCTATGACCGTATCTCTGCATTCCCTTGGCTAATCCACCAAACCTGCATGTTCTGGACTCTTTAGGCAATTTATCATGGCCAATCCACCTAACCTACACTATGGAAGGAAACCAGAGCACCCAGAAGAAATTCACACAGACAGGAGGAGAACATGCAAACTCCTCACAGTTGCCAGAGGCTGGAATCGAACCTAGGTTCCTGGCACTGTTAAGCAGCAGTGCTAACCAGTGAGCCATCACACCACCCATAGGTGCCAGTTAATAAAAAGTATGCTGTATTAGAGAAGATCATGGGTGAGACGCCTTTGGTAAGAGCTCTGAAGTGAAAGTCTCTCACCGAAAACTGATGATAATTAGAACAGAGAACATTACAGTACAGGAACAGATCCTTTGGTTCACCAAGACTCTGCACCAACATGTGATGCCTTTCTAAATTAAAACAATTTCCCCATGCTATCCATGTCCTTCTAGGCAGTGCCCATTCATGGATCTGTCAAGGTGCCTTTTAAACATTGCTTTTGTATACCCTCTCCAGAACTTCCACATCCTCTAGTCACAGGGCAACCAGAACTGTACACAATATTCCAAACATGGCCTAAAGTAAAGCTCTCTACAGCTGTAACATGACTTGCCAATTTTTATATTCTACAGGCTGACTAAGGAAGACAAGTGTACCATTTGCCTCCTTGACCACCTTCGATAAAGTGTGACACTGGAAAATGCACAGCAGGTGAGGCAGCATCTCAGGAGCGAGACAGTAAATGCTTCGGGTTTAATCCCAAGCCCGAAACATCGACTCTCCTGCTCCTCTGATGCTGCTTGACCTGCTGCGCTTTTCCCAGCGCCACACTTTACCAACCCTGACTTCTCCAGCATCTGCAGCCCTCACTATCCCCTTCTGGACCACCTTACCCGTTTGAGTTGCCACTTTCTGGGAATTGTGGACCTGTGTGTGTTAATGCTCCCAAGAGTTCTGCATTTGCTGCATACTTCCCTCCTGCATTAGACCTTCCAAAATGCATCACCTCTCACGTTTGTCCGGATTAAACTCCATCCGCTATTTCTCCAGCCTGTCAACACCCTGCTGCATCCTCCTCGCAGCTTTCCCTAATCCCTGTGTCGCCCACACACTTACCCACCGGCCTTCTCCTCCAAATTACTCTCTCCAAGCGGCAATGGACAATATTCAAATATTTGGGTTTATCGATAAAATGAATGAGGCGCGTTCCCTCGCCTGATGCCTGGGTCGTCCGTCTCTCTGAATCCCCACTGCCCGGGCAAACGGCCGCTCGGTTCAAATTTACCGCCAGGCTCCGGCCCGGTCCCGGAACGCCATTGGCTACCTCTTTCCCCCATCCCTGACTAACACCGCCTGCTATTGGCCGGCCGCGGTGGCCATGGTGATGGGTTGCCGAGGTGATGGCTCGCGGCCTAGTGCACAGTTCCCCTCAGACGCACACTGCACCATATACAGTACAATTGTCCCCAACTCACTATCATTTAGATGATAGAATGGAGATTTATCAAATTACTCTGAGCTGACAGAAAAAAATAAAGAGAGGGTCCAGAAAGATTCACGGGAATGATGCCATGGAACGGGTGACAAATGAAGAGCAATACGAAGAATTTAGTTTTGGTACAAAAGCCAGAGATTAATGCACATTAAAGAATGCAACATTAAGGGGTGCAAAGGGAGTGCATCTAACTCCCTAGGGAAGGTTGCATATTCAAATTGGAACAATACAGCACAGGAATGGGCCCCTCAGCCCACCATCCATTTGTCAAAAATTGTTAAATTGGCTAACTAATAGAAGATTGAGTTGGGAAAGGGGGCATTTCCAGGATGAGAACTTGTAATTAGTGGTAAAAATGGAAATTACTGGAAAAGCACAGCAGGTGGATGGAGAGAAATCAGAGGGAGTGCCCTTTCCTCAGAACCGTAATTAGTAGCTTACCACAGGAATTACTATCACTCGGACCATAACTATTTATAATATAAGTAAGCAAGATGTTGTTAAACTTGAAAGGGTTCAAAAAAGATCTACAAGGATGTTGCCAAGGTTGGAGATTTGAGCTACAGGGAGAGGCTGAATGGGCTGGGGTTATTTTTCCTGGAGCGTCAGAGGCAGAGAAGTTTATAAAATCATGAGGGGCTTCATTAGACTGAATAGTCAAGGTCTTTTTCCCAGAATAGGTAGTCCAAAACTAGAGGGCATAGGTTTAAGTTGACAGGGGAAAGATTTAAAAGGGACCTATGGGGAATCTATTTCACACAGAGTGGTGCATGTATGGAAAAAATTACCAAAGGAAGTGGTGGAGGCTTGCAAATTACAACATTTAAAAGGCATCTGAAAGGGATATGAATACGAAGGGTTTCAAGGATATGGGCCAAATGTTGGCAAATCAGACTAGATTAATTTAAGATATCTCATCGGCATGGATGTGTTGGATTGTTCGGAAATAGACTGTTTGGTCCAACACATCCATGCGACTAGATATCTTAAATTAATCTAGTCTGATTTGCCAACATTTAGCCCATATCCCTCTAAACCCTTCCTATTCATATCCCATCCAGATGCCTTTTAAATGTTGTAATTGTACTAGTCTCCATCACTTTCTCTGGCAGCTCATCCTGGACACGCACCACCCTCTGCATGAAAAAGTTACCCCTCAAGTCCTTGCCTCTCTTAAACCTCTTTTCTCGAGCTTTGGACTCCCCCACTCTTGGAAAGAGACCTTGGCCATTAAATGGAGAAAGAATGCAAAATGCTACTGCGCAGAGGGATTTGGAAGTTTTCATACATGAATAAAAATACACTGCCATATAAGTTAATATAAATAGGTTCTAGGAATTGCAAATAGAATATTAGCCTTTATAAAGAAAATGGAATACAAAAATAGGAATAAAAAGCTATGCAAGACACTAGTTTATACCACACTTCAAATGCTATAAATTCTTTTGAACCCCTTATCAAAGGGAAAAAATATTAGTATGGGAGGCAGAGAAGATTCATTAGGTTGATCCAAGGTATGGAGGAAAATTGAGTGCAGCCCAACAGACTCATTAAAGTTTAGAAAAATGACAGACAGCACAGAAATTGTCTTTGGTGCTCTGGCCTGTATTAAACAAGCATTATGGAAACAAATCATCCCATCAGTATCAAATTGCCATTTGTGGAAAACTCCTGTTTACAAATTGACTGCTGAATTATAGGGTCATAATTAGAGGCAACAGGATAAGTTCACTAAGGTTATGGCTGATCTGATTATATGCTTAAATTTAATGCCCAAAGGGATCTTGTGCCGTGGTTGTGTCCTACCTTTGAACTGGGAAGCCTGGGTTCAATTTCCAGCTACTCCGGAGATATATAATAGCATATCTGAACAGACTGATTAGGAAAGTATTCACCTTCATGCATGACTCTCCCTTACCAACCAAATTTCTGTCTAGCTCTGGTTTGAATACATTCAAACATCTGAACCTCCACCTCTCTCTGGGTCAACAAATTCCTGCTACTCGGATGGCCCTCCTGAGAGGAGAAATTGCTCATCACACTCAAATGGGTGATAGCTTATTTTGAAATTATAGAGCGTTCTAGATAACCCTATGAGAGGAAATATCTGTTCAGCATCTCGCCTAAGGCTCCTCAAAATCTGCAACACATTTCCTTCTTTTAAACCAGGTTCGGTCCAACCTGTTCAATCTTCTCTCATTAGACAAAGTTAAAAATCACACACCAGATTATAGTCCAACAGGTTTAATTGAAAGCACACTAGCTTTCTGAGTGCCGCTCCTTCATCAGGTGGTTCATTAGCAATTCAGCATTGAAACGACTGGTGGCAATGAATAATGTTTATATCAATGTTTACCTGCACACTGGAGTTGACTGATACATTTGGTGCTGCTCACTAGAACTGACTGATCAGACCTAGTATTGGGAAAGGCTGACCCTACCTGTCAGCAGTAAAACTGATGCTTATTTGCAACAAACGTCAGTACTCCACAGAACTCTCTAAAGGTACAAATTAAATTCATTCTGCAGAAAGTAAACAGAAACTTGAGAGCAAATCCGTTTTTTTTCTTTGATGGGATGTGGTGTCACTGGCAAGGCCATCATTTGGTACACAAACCTAACATTCCTTGCTTGAACAGAGTATCTCACGAAGGATATTTCAGCGAGCGATTTGAATTAACTGCATAGCTGTAGACATGGAGTTACATAGGCCAGACTGGGCGAGAACAGATTTTCTTCCCTAAAGGACATTAGTGAAACATGTGTTTTTACAACAAAAAAAACAATAGTTGTCAGTCACCATTAATGAAACTAGCTTTATATTCCAGATTTAGCAAACATGAGGACTGCAGATGCTGGAGACCAGTCAAGATGAGAGTGGTGCTGGAAAAGTACAGGTCAGGCAGCATCCGAGTAGCAGGAAAATCGATGTTTCAAGCAAAAGCCCTTCATCAGGAATGAAGGCAGGGAGCCTCCCGGGTGGAGAGATAATTTGGAGGGGTGTGGGACCGGGGAGAAGGTAGCCAAGAGTACAATAAGTCGATGGAAGTGGGAATGAAGGTGACAGGTCAGAGAGGGTGGTGGAGCGGATAGGTGGAAAGGACAATTGGCAGATAGGACAGGTCATGAGGATGGGGCTGAGCTGGAAGGTTGGAACTGGGATAAGGTGAGGGCAGGGGAAATAACAAAAACTGGTGAAGTCCACATTGATGCCCTGGGGTGAAGTGTTAAGAGACAGAAGTTGAGGCGTTCTTCCTCCAGGCGTCGGGTGGTGAGGGAGCGGCAGTGAAGGAGGCCCAGGACCTCCATGTCCTCGGCAGAGTGGGAGGGGGAGTTGAAACGTTGGGCCACAGGGCGGTGTGGTTGATTGGTGTGGGTGTCCTGGAGATGTTCCCTAAAGTGGCGCTCTGCTAGGAGGCGTCCAGTCTCCCCAATGTAGAGGAGACCGCAGGCAGCCCTCTGGTAATGTGCTCACGTGGCAATTCTTGGGCACAGTAGAGGAGTGACGGAAATGTCAGCGGATGATGCGGTTTATGCAAAGTTTGGTAGGGTGGGGAGGTTCTATCCTTGTTGCGGTTGGAGGGGTGGGGTTTGAGGGCGGAGGTGTGGGACGTGGATAAGATGCGTTGGAGGGCATCTTCAACCACATGGCATGGGAAATTGCAGTCTTTAAAGGAGGCGGCCATCTGGTGTGTTCTGCAGTGGAACTGGTCCTGCTGGGAGCAGTTAGGGCGGAGGCAGAGGATTTGGGAATCAGGATAGCATTTTTGCAGGAGGTAGGGTGGGAAGAGGTATAATCCAGGTAGCTGTGGGAGTGGGTGGGTTTGTTAATTGAACTAAAATTCCAACAACTACCACAGGATCAGAAGTTTAGCAGAGGCTGAAATTGTTGACGATGACCAGAGTTGGCCTTGTATGGATAATAATTGTTACCTTCCCCATCCCACCCATCAGCAGCAGAACTCCTCATCCTTGCTTCTGTATTCTCCAGACTTGATTATTCCTATCCTTCCCATGCAGGGCCCCTTGAAGCACAGTGCAATGCAGTCATATACATCACAGATGTTCAAATACAACATTTCAAATCCATTGAACCACACCTCCTTGCAGCCACTTGAACCATTATTTATGTGATTTTTGGACCTCCACATTCCTCTTCTTTGTAGGCTGGCGTGGAATGTTAGCAGGATTTTGCAGGATAATGTACAGCCTGCTTTAGGCTGCATGAACACACCTTGTAACCAAAAAAGTTCAAGTGGGATGTGAAATCAATCCTCCCAGCTCAGAGACAGGTGTCAACTCACCCATTGCATACATACATTTTAAATAGCTCACCACAGAATTGAAAATACAAACCGAGGATTACAAACACATCAAAATTTATTTACCAGCAACAGGGGAAGGAAAAAAGCCCACAAGGTTCTCTCATGCATTGTTATATACAATTTAGGAACAGTGTAAACATCTACATTTCAAGTAAATAAGACTGAAAAACAAAGGCACTGCTCAGATACTGGGACTGCTGCTTGGAGGCTTTTTGTAGTGCCTACTGAGAGTAGATATGGTTTGGGCACTATTTTCTAAAGGCAACAATAACTGAGACTACAAATAAGGACTATGCTTTGGACTAGCCTCCAGGTGTAGTGATACGAGTGATCTCCCAGGCACAGTTACTGGTGGATGGTGCTGTCCAGAAGGTAGATATACTCCTCACTGAGGGGGTGGGGATACATTCAGACCGCAATTGTGGATAGTTTCAATGAGGTGTGCAAGTCAGTAGAGCAATTCAGTATCACTGGCTTTTAACTGCTGGGTGAAGGACTTTTGCTGTTTGTTGCTCTGAAGGAGCCAATTGGAAAGAAATTAAAATATTCTTTATTTACAATTAACATTGTTCCAAATAAAAAACAGGAAGTACACAGACAAGCCAGATACTGTATGAATAAATTCCTGAGAAACAGAGAAAGAGACACAAGTGACGCTTAAAATTCCTGTGAGGCCAAACTGGATTTGAGTTTAATTACAAGTCCCAAATGGCAAGGAACCATCCCTGCATCTGAAGCATCTGTCACTCTAATACTTATACATTACTCCCTAACAACCCTTTTCTCAAAACACACTGATGAAAATTGACAGCACTACAATCGTAGTTGAGTAAAGTGAGGTGAATTGTTAGGATAAAGGTTGATGGTTTTTGTATACCTGCCTTTTTCAAATGGTCAACAGCTCTCACCTTGTAATAGAGAGCAACAATCATGGAGACATCAGATGGATGGCAGTGTAAGGCTGTGGTAACTAATGTGTACGTTTTGGAATGGACATTTTTCAGAAAAAAGAGAAGCTAAAACATTAAATTATACAAATATCTTATCAAAGTACATCAAGTTTCTTTAACATTTACCTATAAGTTCCCAATTTTGTTTAAAAATTTGCATGGGTCATTAAAGTGCACAATGTTGGCAAATTGCCAATCTGAATACACATCCGTAATCAATTACCATATGCGTGTACACATACACCTCCCTCCCTACCATGTCATCGCACTCGTGCTGTAATTCTCAGTTCTCCTCTTTGCCTCAAACTACCGGTTTGTGTATGTACATACATCTCTCCATCCTAATCAGCTTGTGTGGGATACGAACCTCTCCCTCTGCCAGTTAAGAAGCCCCTTTCCTCCTTAAATTACATACTGGTTAGGCAAGTAAAAATCTTTAGTGTGCTTCACGAAGCAATGCAGCCCATTACAAAGAATCGTTTTATTTTAGTTTTAAACTTGCAACTTTTACATAAAAATAAAACTATAACAAACTATATTACAAAAGAGTCTCATTAAAAGTACAGCATGTATCAATCGGTAGATTCTGCTTGGGCATTTTTGTGATGCATTCACCAACAGTTTTAGGTGGACTCCAACAGAATTTTTCCTGCAATGCTTTCAATGGCACAAGAAAAATGAAAATGCTTCTTCAGTTTGTCTTTAAATTACCTGCACATCTTTTGAAATTCAAAAGTTTTTTTTGTTCTTTTTTTTCAAATAAACACTCAAAACGCAAATTTTTTTTGTCTTTTTTCATTTCTAATGAATCGTTTGTCGCCTCTTTGCACTATTTCCTCTTGTTTTCTGTTTCAGCACAGAACTTTTCAAATGCTTCTTCCATTTCTGGATCCATCTCATTTTCAGAGTCATCCAGATATCTAAAGGAAGAATCACAGGATATTACATTGATACACAAAATGCACCATAACCTACAGGTCTCATCCAAGTCACAAACCATTTCATCACCAGCACTTTACTGTCACTGGAAGCAATCCTACGAACACCCATACAGCACGTAGATGTATCTATACCAGATGGACTGTAAGGTGACTCATCATCACATTTGAGGACAATTAAAAGATTGGTATTAAATGATGGTTTTACCAGGATCACCTAGACTTCATGAACAAATAACTCTGGCTTGACTCAGATTGCTGGTTGCAGAGAATAATATGCAATTTGCTGTAACCAATTAATCTCATTTCACAAAGGATGTCTGCAGTCAGCAAATGGCCATGTGTCAGCTGGACTTGTTCCTTATTCCCTCACTCCTGTAACCTCTTTCAGCCACACAATGCTTCCAAGAAAATCATACTCCTCTAATTCTGGCCTAATGAGAATTTCAAATTTTATTTGTTTCAGCATTGGTAACTGTGCCATCAGTTACTTTGTCCTGAACCTGTGGATTATCCGTCCAAAATCTCTTGATCTCTCTTTGTCTTAAAACTCTTTCATGAAGAGTTTTAAGACAACATCTCCTCCTCTGGCATGGTGCTGTATCTCATTTAATAATTTTGAGGCAGCACAGGACATTTTGTGGTGTTAAATGAGTCAAGTGTGGCCTATTGCTGTTGTTGATTCAAAGCCAGATTACATATTTAGATGACTAGCCCACAGCCTTGAAACACATGCTCTCTTTCAATGTCTTTTTTACTTTCGTTTACTTGTTCACTGCCTCTATTTTTCCATTTTTAGATAAAAGACTGCTTTGAATGGATGTCCCACTTTTCCCAGATCCAGGGTAGTTTCCAGGAATCGGGATTCATCTTTCATCCATCAATGCAGATACCACACTATCAATCCACACACCATTTAATGCTTTCCTCTGTTCGAATGACAACCTGTGATTCTCTCATTCTATGTTTTTGCCTCAAACATTTGTGTTATTAAATAAGGTAACAACTTCTTAATGAATGTTACTCCTCACTTTTGGCCTTGCTTTTTAAAAAATTTTGGTTCTGCTGAAACACTAATCTGGCTCTCCGGTTGGGCATTTGCTGAGTGCTTTCTAATTCTGAGCACTGCACTTTATTAAGAATGATAGCAAAAATGAAGAACTTCAGTTGCGTGGATGGTCCACGTAAAATAGGATTGCTTTCTTTAATAGCAGAGGTGTTAAACTGTCAGAAAGCTCAGCAGGTCTGGCAAAATCTGTGGAACCGAAGCGTAGACTGGGTGACCGTTTCGCAGAACACCAATATCCTGTCTGCGAAAAACACCCTGAGGTCTCAGTTGCCTGCTACTTCAACACACTATTCTGTTCCTTGGCCAACATCTGTCTCTGGCTTGCTGCAGTGCTCCAGTGAAGCTCAGCATAAGCTGGAAGCACAGAACCTCATTTTCCACTTGGGAACTCTACAGCTTCTGATCTCAATATCACTTTTAGGCTTGGTGCACCTTCTCCCATGTCCTTACCCCAACCCACATACT
The DNA here is from genome assembly GCF_004010195.1 of Chiloscyllium plagiosum. Classification (NCBI taxonomy): domain Eukaryota; kingdom Metazoa; phylum Chordata; class Chondrichthyes; order Orectolobiformes; family Hemiscylliidae; genus Chiloscyllium; species Chiloscyllium plagiosum. The sequence goes on along the minus strand of NC_057711.1, from coordinate 2,565,523 downwards.
CTAGACTTTTTTATCACATGGTCTGCTGTTAGAAACAACCCATTGTTAGCCACTAATTGTCGCTATTAGAGCTAATCATTCTCCTCAGCTGATGTTTATTCACTCCTTTGTCTATCTAACTATTCTCTCTCTTTGGGTTCTACATCCAGCAACAGTTTACTCCTGAGCCCCTGCGCCCTGTCTTGTGCATAAAAGCTCACTTTTTCCAAGTTACCATCCTTTCTGAGAAAAGGTTCCTGGACCCAAAACATTAACTCTGATTTCTCTCCACAGATACTGCTGAGCTTTTCCAGCATTTTTTGTTTTGCTTTCCGATTACCAGTATTGGCTGTTGTTTCGGTTTCAAAACAGCATGAAGGGTTTCACAAGAATATAAAAGGAGAAACTGTTTGCATTAGCTGGAGGGTCCTTGACCAAAGAACACAAATTGAAGTTAGTAGACAAAGATCAATAAGCAAGATTAGTTTTTTAAAAACACAAGTTGTGATCTGACATTTACTGCCTCAGAGTGCGAGAAGCAGTTTCAACAGTAAGTTTCAAAAGAGGATTAAATGGATACTTGAAGCAGAAATTTTGGGCTTTGGGGAGAGGCTAGCAAAGTGGAACTTTTTTTTCATTCACATGTGGGGGTTGCTGGCTAGGCCAGCATTTATTGCCTGCCCCAGAGGGCAATTAAGACTTAACCACAGTAGTTATATGTAACAAGGCCAAGCAAGGAGGCAAATTTCCTTCTCGAAAGGTATGAATAAGTCAGGTGGCTTTTTATGACATTTGACAGTGATTACACGATTTTCATGGGCTAATTTTAAATTCCAGGTTTATACTGGATTCAAATTTCATCGTGTGCCATGACAGAATTTGAACTCCAATCTCCACTGGCATTATCACAATGCTAGTAATGGGATTGCTTTCAGAAAATGCTCACATTGACATCATAGGCAAAATGACCACCTTCTGGGCTTATGATAATTTCTTGCCTCGTTCATTTTCTCCACCCTGCTCCAGGCTTGCTTCCACACTATAGGGATTCTATGATTCTAGGAATAGAAAAGTTTCTGTACAGGATGAACCTATGGTTGTAATAAAAACTTAAGTGTTTGTTGCATGCTCTATCCCTAGCATTCAGCATAAATGGCTTACATCTACCCTGTCAGTGTTCGAGCTGTCGACTTCAATACCATTTTCCACAGCTATTCAGCAAACACTAATTTGTTTCTTCAAGTATATTATTATTTCCCAAATTCCCCAAAGGCTTGAACCCTGACCCTCCATGCTACTCATAACCCTGTCTCCAAAATTCAGTTGGGAATTCATAGGATGATCCACGGCGCTGGCACAAGTTAATACACATAACAGAAGTTTGGATGAAATGGCATTTTGATCCATTTCATTTTGGTTTTCTGGTAAACTGATCCCCACATCCTATTACATAACCTACCCATTCTTCCAGATACCAGTTCCCTTAGCTTTTGCCCATTTTCCCTAAGCTACTGATCATCATTTGTAAAATAAAATACTTGGTATCTCTCTTTCATAGCTTAAAAATGTGTTGCTGGAAAAGCGCAGCAGGTCAGGCAGCATCCAAGGAGAAGGAGAATCGACGTTTCGGGCACAAGCCCTTCTTCAGGACCTGAAGAAGGGCTTATGCCTGAAACGTCGATTCTCCTTCTCCTTGGATGCTGCCTGACCTGCTGCACTTTTCCAGCAACACATCTTTAAGCTTTGATCTCCAGCATCTGCAGTCCTCACTTTCTCCTATCTCTCTTTCATATCAAGCTGAGCCCAAGACATGCAGGTTAGGTAAATTGGCGATTCTAAATTGTCCCATAGTGTCCATGGATGCACAGGCTTGGTGGATCATGGAAAATGCAGGGTAACTGAGAGAAAGTAGGGGGGTGAAGACTGGGTGGGATGCTCTTCAGAGAATTGGTGCCAAATGGCCTCGATCTACACTGTAGGAATTCTGATTCCTCCATCCACAACATGAACTATTATAAAATTAAATTAGATACATCACCTGATCTATTCATATCAGCAAGTCAAGAGCAACCTGTCAACCTTGCAACTTGAACTCCCTCGAAATGAAAGAATTTGAAAGTCAGGTAATCATAGTTTATTCCAAATTCTGAATTGAACTCCCACAGGAATGTACGAGGAGAAAGTGAGGGCTGCAGATGCTGGAGATCAGAGCTGAAAATGTGTTGCTGGGAAAGCGCAGCAGGTCAGGCAGCATCCAAGGAACAGGAGAATCGACGTTTCGGGCACAAGCCCTTCTTCAGGAATGAAGAAGGGCTTGTGCCCAAAACGTCGATTCTCCTGTTCCTTGGATGCTGCCTGACCTGCTGCGCTTTCCCAGCAACACATTTTCAGCTCCCACAGGAATGTAGGCATCATTGATTGATTTAGCATTTGTTGCCCATCCCTAATTTGCCTTCAGAAGTTGGTGGGGAGCTGCCTTCTCAAACCATTGCAGTCCATGTACTGTAGGTAGACCCACAATGCCCTGAGGAAGGGAATTCCAGAATTCTCACCCAGCAACACGAAAGGAATATATTTCCAAGTCAGGATGGTGAGTGGCTTGGTGAGGAACATGAGAGGTGGTGACCCCATGTATCTGCTGCCTTTGACCTTTTAAACATTGTGGTTGTGGATTTGGATGGTATCTGGGTTAATTGTTGCAGTATATCTCAGAGATGGTACTTGTGTTACTAGTAGAGCACGTCAATGTTGAAGGTGATGGATAGAGTATCAACTACATGAGCTATTTTGTCCTGGATGGTGCTGAGCTTCCGGAGTGTTGCTGGCACTGCACTCATTCATTCAAGTAGGCAGTATTCCATCCCAATCCTGACCTATACTTGCAGTCTTATTTGGCAGGTCAGTTCAATTTCTAGTCAAAGGTAACATCAAAAATGTGGGCAGTGGGGGAATTCAGTAATAGTAACACCACAATGTCAAGGGGAATTTCTTTTATTGAGATGATTCGTAAGATCAGAATGTCACTTATCACTGAGTCATAGAGGCCCACAGCGCACTGAAAGGAGTTTCGGCTCAGAGTCTTCTCTGGTCAAAAACAACCACCTCGAACTATTCAAATCACGTTTTCCAACACTCGGCTCAGTCTTGTATGCCTTGGCATAACAAGTGTACACCCTATTACTTAAATGTGATCGGGTGTCTGCCTCTCCCACTCTTATGGATAGTGTTCCAGATTCCCACTATCCCCTGGGTGAAAAATATTTTTCCCATCTGTTGCCCCCTCATCTTAAATCTATACTCCCTAGCCATTGATCCATCTGTCAAGGAGAAGTTTTCTTCCTGTCCACCCGATCAATTCCCCTCTCAATTTCATACATCTGAATTTTGATCCTCTCTGTCTGATCTGCTCCAAGGAAAACAACCAGTCTGTCCAATCTCTCTTCATAAACTCCCTAGCCCAGACAACATCCTGGTAAATCTCTAGCTTACCAGTTCAAGACTGGGTACATTGAGGTGTTGCTGCATACTGACATGGACTGCTTCAATACTGCTTCAGTATTACTCAATCATCAGCAAAAACAAAATAACAGAACTTGACAGTCCAACAGAAGGCCATTCAAACCATCGTGTCCATAACAGCTCCCAAAAGTCCTACCCAGCTAGTCCCATTCTCCAGTCCCATCTCTTGGGTCCTCTAAATTGATCACTTTGAAATAAATACCAGCTTTCTGTTGAAACCTTCAACAGAATCTGCTTCCAACATTCTCCATGCAATACATTCCAAACCCTAACAACTGAGTAAAAAGGTTCTCATCACACTCCGAGCTCTCTTGCTGACAAACTTGAAATAGCAGCCCCTAGTTATTAACATATCAACTAGTGGAAATAGAATATCTACTTTACCCTGTCAAAAGTGTTCATAATTTTGAACACCTCAATAAGGTCAACTCTTAATCTTCTCTACTCCAAGAATAAGCAGCTCAATTTCTCTAATCTTTCTTTGTACCTAAAACACCTCATTCTGGTAAATTTAATTTACTAGAATGAGGGTTTAGCATTATTTCCAGAACTGTAACATCGTTCCTTCAACAAGGTGCCCAGAACTGAACGCAATGCTCCGAATGTGGTCGGACCAATGATTAGTAGAGGTGTAGTACACTTCCTTGTTTGACATATGCTATGCCTCTATTTATAAACCAAGAATTCCAAACAACTGTTTCCACTTTCCTGGCCACTAAGACATTCGTGTACATGATGCCTAAGGTCCTTCTTCACCTCTACTGTCTGACTCTCAAATGTTTCTACTACCATTACTTTACATTTAGCTATAAGATCATAAGACATAGGAGCAGAAATTAAGCCATTCAGCCAATCAAGTCTGCTCCGCCATTCAATCATGGCTGATAAATTTCTCAACCTCATTCTCCCCATAACCCTTGATAATCAAGAACGTGTCTTAAATATATTCAATGGCCTGGCCTCCACAGCCTTCTGTGGCAATAAATTTTATAGATTCATCACTCTCTGGCTAAAGAAGTTTATCATTTCCATTGTTAAAGGTCTTCTCTTTCCTCTAAGACTGTGCCCTCGGGTCCTAGTCTCTCCTACCAATGGAACATCCTCCCAACACCCACTCTGTCCAGGCCACTCAGTACTCTGTATGTTTCAATCAGATCCCCCCATCCTTCGAAACACCATCGAGTATAAACCCAGAGTCCTAAACTCTTCCTCATATGTTAAGCTTTTCAGTTGTGGGACCATTCTCGTCAACCTCCTCTGAACATGCTCCAGGGCCAGTACATCCTACTTCAGATATGTGGCCCAAAACTGTGCAGAGCAGTCCAAATGTGGAATGACCAGAGACTTATAGAGCTCATAAGTATATCCCTGCTTTAATATTCAAATCCTCTCAAAATAAATGCCTTAATTGCATTTGCCTTCCTAACTACTGACTCAACCTGCAAGTTTGCCTTGAGAGAATCCTGGACTAGAATGCCCAAGTCTCTTTGCGCTTCAGACTTCTGAATTTTGTACCCATTTAGAAGATGGTCCATGCCTCTATTGTAACCACCTCACACTTTGCCATATTGTACTCATCTGGCACTTTTTTGCCCACTTTCCTAACCTGTCCAAATCCTTCTGCAGCCTCTAGGCCTCCTCAATGCTACCTGTTCCTCTACCTATCTTTGTATCATCTGCAAACTTAGCCAGAATGCCCTCAGTTCCTGCATCTGTATTGTTCATGTATAAATTGAAACATTGTGATCCTTACACTGAGCCTTGCAGAACACCATTTGTCACCTGCTGCCATCCTGCTTCTATCCCCACTCTCTGCTTTCTGCCAGAGAAATTCTTTGCACTGAAACTCATCTGCCATCCAAACTTATGATAGAGGGAAAGTCACTGCTAAAGCAACTGAAGCTCTTTGGGCCAAGGACACTACTGTGATACATTCCTTTATCATTGTTTTAATTTGTGCTGCAGGAACTAGCACTAGGTATATACTGTTACATTCAAATGCACAGACAGTTCCAAGCATAGTAGATTCAACTGTTTTGAAATATTAGTTAAATCAAAATCTGCACAGGATTAACAGCCTGTTGCAAGAGTTTGAAAAGATCATGCAGGACAGCAAAGGAACACTGAAGAGGAGTCCAAAGGAGACAAGCAACGAGACTAGAAGACAGGTCACGTGGGGCGACTGTCTGTGTGGAGTTTGTTCATTCTCCCAGTGTCTGCGTGGGTATCAGTGAGCAGTTATTGCTGGGTAAATGCTGCTTGATAGCCATGTCAACAGAATATTCCATCATCTGACTGATGATCGAGAATGGGCTGATGAGGTTGTAATTTGCCAGATTGCATTTTTGTTGCCTTTTGTAAACAGCCAATTTTCCACACTCTCAGATCAATACCAATGTAGTAGCTGTCGTAGGGCTGGAGCACAAGCTTTCAGTACTGTTGCTGGAATGTTGCCAGGGCCCAGAGCTTTGGCAGCATCCAGTACCTTCAGCTATTTGATATCAGCTAGAGTGAATTAAATTTGCTGAAGATTGGAATCCGTGATTCGGGGAATAATTCACTCTGCACTTCTGATGAAGATGGGTAGATATATTTAGTTTCATCTTTTACACTGATGTGCTGGGCTACCGCACTGGTGAAGCAACGTGACAAGTATTTTCAAACATATTAAAGCCCTCAAGACAGTTTTACACTCATTTGATCCAGATTCTCAACTCAATATTCCCACTTTTAGACCATATTCATTTATATCTTTACCTCAGAAAAATCTATCAATCTCAGCTGAAAGCTCAGAATAGCAAAGAGAATAGTGAGGTGACTGAGAAACAAAAAAAAAAATCAAACTTACGCTTCTCCATCTTCATCAGAGTAACCTTGAAACAGCTCTTCTCGATCAATCATCTCCTGATATTTTTCCAGGTAATCTGAAATACAGACAGAAAACATAATTGGAAACCTGATTCAAGGGAGCAAGTTGCACACACTCATATGGGTGACTCAGAACTGTGTGGACTCTTTGTGCTCAACAGTTTTTCAATAAGGACAAATACAATGAAAATATTTTAACAGGTTGGATATTTGATAAGTGTGAAAGTATAAGCATTAAGAAACAGTGTGAGTAATGAGAGAGAAAATTTACTTAAGTGTACCGTGCAGGCAGATGAACATACTCAAAAATTATCCAAAGTTGATTGTTTTTTTCATTGATACATACTGATTGCTGTCAGTCAATTACCATTGTACTCGGCTGACAGAAGGTGAACTCGATGGAACTTGGTTTTTTAAAAGGTCCCAGAATTTACTCCATTACATAAGTACAACAGTGGCAACTTTTAAACAGTTGTATATTTTACAAAGCACCCAAGCTTTTCATCACTAAATTAACTGATCAAATATAATACTTGAAACTGTTAACGGTTCACAAATCATAATTCAATGTTAGAATCACAAAGCACTGGCCAGTTTCCCTGCTAAGTTCAAGAGTTTATTGAGTCCTTCAAAGACCATGAAAGCAGCCTCAAGGAGCAAGTTCAAGAGTGGTTTAACTGTTTTGGTTCTTTGGAGCTTTTCTCTTAAAGACATAATGCAGGCGAAGTGGAGAAATGAAAGTCAAATGAGAATCCAAAGTAGAAGGAATGAAGCAGCTCTGAATACTTGCAAGCAGTGATCATTCTATTTTTGTCTGTCAATGCGTTCACAGCAACAGGTTTACACTGAACAACTGCAATAATTTTGGCTCACATCAGGAGTGTCATAAAACAACACAATTTTACAGACTACCACTGTCAACTTCCATCTCTCAGGTACACCCCTACATGGCTTTTACATTTAGAGAGAAGACACTTCAGTGGGGCAAGGAGTACAGCAGAACAGTGGTGATTACTACAGGATTAGTAATCCAGTGGCCAAGACCAATGATCCAACAATTGAGGAAATTTAAATTCAATAACTAAATATATTGGCAACATTAAAAAAAAAACAGATTTCTGTAAAAACCCATCTTGTTCATTGATATTTTAATAAAAGAAAAACGTCCTTACTTAATTTAGTTCATAAGTGATTCCAAACCATAGCAATGCAGTCAGTTGAAGTAACCTAGCAATTCATGCAGACAACAGCTCACCATCACATTGAGGGAAATTATCTATAGATAATAAGTGCTGAAGTCAGCGACTTCCACATTCAAAGAATAAATAACAGTTAAGTACAGTAAAAAGAACTTGACATATTTGAGAGCATTTCTCTCACTCTGTCCTTACCTTCCTCTACAGGAGAATGGCTCACAATCGTGTCCACTCTCAGGGATTGACAGCTCTTTCATACCCCACCTAAGTGAGCTGAGCACAACAGCTGAGTCCCTTAGCTAATGTGCACTGAAATGCACTTGTCCTACAACCACTGAACAGGAGGATCAAGAACCCTTGATAATTCATGCCTCTCTTTTTTGGCTCAACAATCATGCCAAACTGCCACAGATGGATTGGTCTTCAGCACAAGATCAAGAATAAAACAAGCTATATTCTTAACCAAAGCAATTATCCTTCCCACACTGCAGCTTGCTGTGAGCATATTTCCTGAAATGGGCAGGAATCAATGCAACATAAAGAACAGTTTGAAAGAGGTGGATTGAAGGTCAGAACTTCACCATTGACTCATCCAAACACAGCAGTCGCTACTGCATCCATCAAGTCAGTACACTTTGCGAACCACTTCAAGTACTTTGTATGCAGGTAAGACGAGATAGAGAGAGGTGGGGGGTGTAACATCTCAGTTGGCTAGGTGGTTAGCATATGAATCTGGTTCATACCAATAGCACAAGGTTTCATTTCCACTCTGGCTGTGGTGGATTTGAGCTTACCTCCTTGCTCTGTCTCTACTGAATCACTTTACTGTGGTTTGACACGCCTCTGCCTCCGAGCTTACTTTCACAATCAGGACTCCCGCCCACCTCCAACACACTGCATCCACCTGGACACCCTGCGCTGGCCTATTACTTGCCCTCGACCTCTTCATTTCCAACTTCCGCCGGGACATTAACCGCCTTGAGGTAAAAACAATGACTGCAGATGCTGGAAACCAGATTCTGGATCAGTGGTGCTGGAAGAGCACAGCAATTCAGGCAGCATCCGAGGAGCTTCGAAATCGACGTTCTGCCTGAATTGCT
>NC_057711.1:2555705-2556836 GCF_004010195.1 Chiloscyllium plagiosum | reverse complement strand
CCCCCCTCCCCCACTCCAACCTCTCACCCTCACAACGCTGTCTACCCCCCTGCCCCACTCCAACCTCTCACCCTCAACGTGCAGCCCTCCAATCCCTCTGCTCCAATCCCAACCTCACCATCAAGCCAGCAGATAAAGGGGGCGCAATTGTAGTCTGGCGCACAGACCTCTACACCGCTGAAGCCAAACGCCAACTCGAGGACACCTCTTCCTACCGCTCCCTCGACCATGACCCCACTCCCCATCACCAAACCATCATCTCCCAGACCATACAGAACCTCATCACCTCAGGAGATCTCCCACCCACAGCTTCCAACCTCAGTCTGGGAACCCCGCACTGTCCGGTTCTACCTCCTTCCCAAGATCCACAAGCCCGACGACCTTGGCCGACCCATTGTCTCAGCATGCTCCTGCCCCACTGAACTCATCTCTACCTACCTCGACACTGTCCTATCCCCCCTAGTCCAGGAACTCCCTACATACGTTCGAGACACCACCCAAGCCCTCCACCTCCTCCAAGACTTCTGTTTCCCCGGTTCCCAACGCCTCATCTTCACCATGGATATCCAATCCCTCTACACCTCCATCCGCCATGACCAAGGCCTCCAAGCCTTCCATTCTTTCCTCTCCCGACGTCCCCAACAGTACCCCCTTCCACCGACACACTCATTCCTTTGGCCAAACTGGTCCTCACCCTTAACAATTTCTCCTTCGAATCCTCCCACTTCCTCCAGACCAAAGGGGTAGCCATGGGCACACGTATGGGCCCCAGCTATGCCTGTTTCTTTGTTGGCTATGTAGAACAGTCGATCTTGCGTAATTACACCAGCACCACTCCCCACCTCTTCCTCCGCTACATTGATGACTGCATTGGCGCCACTTCGTGCTCCCGCGGGGTGGTTGAGCAATTCATCAACTTCACCAACACATTCCACCCTGACCTTAAATTTAACTGGACCATCTCTGACACCTCCCTCCCCTTCCTGGACCTCTCCAACTCCATCAGTGACGACCGACTTGACACTGACACCTTCTACAAACCCACCGACTCCCACAGCTACCTGGATTACACCTCTTCCCACCCTACCTCTTGCAAAAATGCCATCCCGTACTCCCAATTCCTCCGCCTCC
>NC_057711.1:2517024-2554357 GCF_004010195.1 Chiloscyllium plagiosum | reverse complement strand
TCTCCCCACCCTTCAGGCTCTCTGCCTTTATTCCTGATGAAGGGCTTTTGCCCGAAACGTCGATTTTACTGCTCTTCGGATGCTGCCTGAACTGCTGTGCTCTTCCAGCACCACTAATCCAGAATCTGGTTTCCAGCATCTGCAGTCATTGTTTTTAGCTAAATAATCAAGGACCTGCCTTCAGAAAGTGTGTTTGAGATAATCAAGCAGGTACAGTCTAGAATGCAAAATAATATAATCAGAGCTAAGCCATAAAACTTAGGAAGGACTTCTTCACAAAGAGTGGTAGAGCAATGAAACTCGTTTTATATTAATGTACGTGATGTTGGCTGGACCAGCACCCTGCCACAAAAAGATGATGCCAGATTAACATGAATAGATTTGCACTGAACAGGAATCTGAAGATATGGAGTCAAAGTGAGTTGTATGTGGTAAAGATAAAGATCAGCAATTATCAGATTGATGACGGAACAGGTTCAAGGGAGTGATTAGACTCCTAATAAACTAGATTAGACCCCTAATAAACTAGATTAGTCTCCTAATAAACTAGATTAGCCCCAATTTCCTGCTTTTCCCTAAAGTGTCTTGGTTCTGTGAATTACCAAAAAACAAATGAGCTTCCTGTGAAGAAACTTAAATAACTTCAATTGCATATATTGCCACAATCCTTTGTTGAACATTTTTCTAGTTGGTTCTAACTGATGCTATTACCTCCCGTTGGTTGTTTCCAGATAAACCTGCAACCATCTGAATTTATCCATCAATCTGTTTGATTTAAATTCTCATCACAACTACATTGTGCAAATCAAAACTTCAGAATCCAGTAAAATTCAGCAATAGCTATCAGTCTGGTCTGACCCAGGAGAGAGGAAAATATCTGTTCAAGTACCAATCCACAGTATCACTTAAAGAGGAGGGAAGGGGAGGGGGGTCTCCTGAGTTAATAAGGGTATAGATACAATGTTACTGTTCCTTTGTTTGGGAGCTTGGCGCCAAACATAGCTGTTCTGTACTCTGTTTTTTTGCTTTTCTTTCTTTTTTTGATCTATTAGTTATTTACTTATTTATTGGTGTTGCTTTGCACAATATTCGGGTTTGTTTTGTATTTTTGAGTAGGTTAGCAGTTAGTAGACAGTAGTTGTATTGTAATTTGTGTTTTTTTTTCTTTTTATCAGACTGATATTTGTTATTGATTGTATTTTTCAATAATTTTATATGTTTGTAAAGTAAAAAAATTGCTAATAAATATATTTACAAAATAAAAAGGAAGGGGTCAGTGTAAATTTACAGACTCATGTTGACCCTAAAGGACTAACCTGGGTCTGCTGGAGTGAGAGGGATACCCTCTGCTGAATAAAATACAGGCTCATTCTGAAAATTAAAACATAGTAACATGTTACACATTACTTCTGTAGTAAAACGATTCATACCAATTCAACATTACTTATTTTAGCAGGTTAATTTAATGGTACCACTCACAGAATATTTTCCATCTGATTCTTCGAGTTAAGCTACAGATTGGCAGGAAGTGCTTTTACAGTGATTGTGTAAGATTACTAACACATGACATTACCTTTAGGCATTCAATCAAATCTTCAATCAGTAAACCTAAGCCACGTATGTCTGCAGTTAATTAGGGCAAGATGAGGTGGGTGAACTGTCTGAGCTGACATTTTTGCAAAAAGGCTGCAACTAACAGGAGAAACACATTCAATAGCAATCACCTCATGAACTGGGTGAGAAGTTGAACTGCCAATAGTATCGTGATTTACACAACCAACAGGTATCAGTCAGCAGAAACCTCAATCCATTCCAACAGTGAAAAGGTAATATTTTTAATCCATTGAACAACTCTCCCTGGGTTTACAAAGCTAGTGCAACTCTCATTTTGAAGTTGCTGGGTAGGAAACCTTCTGCCCTTAATGACTCATTTGTGACAAAAATATTTTGATGTACAAAATGGCCATCATAGCTCTTTGTGCATGTCCTGCTGTTAGTTTAGTGCACTGTGTGCTTCACACAGTTTTGTTGGGTTCCTGCAAGTTAACACCCAATAACAGCTGCAAGGTTTCTGGAAATAAAAACAAAAACCTACGGATGTTGAAGATCTGAAATTAAATGACAAAGTGCTGGGGAAACTCAGCAGATATGACAGGATCTGTGAAGAGAGAAACAGAGTTAACACTGAGTGAAATATGACTTCTCTTTGGAACTGAACTGCTGAGTTTCTCCAGCACACTATTTTTATTGTAAAATTTTAATTCAATGAGCAGATATTCTGAGCTCATGGAAGACGTCTTTAATAAGCTAGGGACCAAACCCCCCCAAAAAGTGAAACACAAGTAAAACATAGCTTCAAACATCTATGCAAATGAGAAACAAAGAGAAGCACAACAGCATTTGCAAAATGACAAAGCTTACAAACTGAAGCCACTAAAACGAGGAGATGTATCTATCCCAGCAGGCTACTTTTCCACCTTTAAAAGCTCTTTCTTTCACTACACTAATCATAAACATTAGCTCAGATGGAATACTACAGGAGGTTAAAAGCTATTTCATTAATCGAGCCAATTTATCTCTACTGATGGTTTATAATGTGTTTTGTTCTAACGCAATTGTTTTGCTAAAGTCAGCATGAAGCGCACAGGCTTTCCCTGTCTGCAGTGGCAACTAGCCAAGCTTCAGTATTCCAATCCCACTGCAGCTTTACCCAATTGCCATTTCATCAGTAACTCAAACATAATGCCTTCAACACAGGGTGGGTTGCACCTCAACAGGTTTGGGACCAACTGGGTCACAAGTACTTTTCCAAATGTGGGAGAGGAGAGTTTTCATTTGGCAGGGAAATGGACAACAGCATATAAAAGCAGAGAAGATAAATAAGGTGCTTCCCCATGTGAGAGACACTAGTTTAAAAATGAGGTTTCAATTGATTGGGATGAGGACAAATCTTTTGTCTTATTGGGCTGTTGGGCTGAGAAATACTTTTCTCCAGACAGCTGTAAAGGAGTGTCATTGAATATTTTTAAGGTAGAGAAAGGCAGGTCTTTGTCTGACAAGAACCTGTCAGGGGAGACAGAAAAGTGGAGTTTTAGCCACAAATCAAATCAGCCATGATATTACCAAATGGCAAGACAGGCACAGGGGGTTGAATCTGACTATTCCAGCTCCAAATTCATCTGTTCATCTGCATAAAGTGAGTTTGCTGTGAAGTGCTAGAGAATGGAGTAAGATCATATTAAATAGTAACACATTAATAACTATGAGAAACTTGGGATGATTACAATGAATGTACATGAATAAAATGTATTTAATGCGTTTGGTGAGCTATAAGTACAATAGCGTTTCTCACCTTTGCTCATAAGACAATGCCTCCCATACCACGAATCATCGGACTGTTCCTTCTCTGAACTGCCTCCAATGAAATAATATCTCTTTTAAATAAGGGGATCAAGACTGTGCTCAGTACTCTCAATGTAGTCTCACGAGCCAGTAAATTAAAGGCTGTGTTGGTGCTTCAGTGGTAGAATTCTCCCTGCCATAAAGCAAGCCCAGGTTTGATTCCAGGCTAATGTACAGCCACCCATTTCTTCCATTCTGGGCCTTTGGTGGTGTCCCTGTTTCTGAGTCAAAATATCTGGGTTCACATCCCACCCTGCTTTATAGAAGTATAATAACACAGCCGAACAAAGTCTCTAAAATGGAACCGGAGGGTAAAAGCAAAAACTGCGACAGACCTGTTGTCGGGGCGGCACGGTGGCACAGTGGTTAGCACTGCTGCCTCACAGTGCCAGAGACCTGGGTTCAATTCCCGCCTCGGGCAACTGTCTGTGTGGAGTTTGCACATTCTCCCAGTGTCTGCGTGGGTTTCCTGAATTAATGGTCTAGCCGTAATACCCAGTTGGTTAGCACTTCCCTTTCAAAGACATTTCCATTATAAATGTTGATGCAATTCAATGTGTAACATTAAAGTGCAGAACTGTTTGGGAAGTTAGAGAAGAAATTTGTATCATCCACAGCCATGGGTGAGGTTTCCTCCGGGTGCTCCGGTTTCCTCCCACAGTCCAAAAAATGTGCAGGTTTGGTGATTTGGCCATGCTAAATTGCCCGTAGTGTTAGGTGAAGGGGTAAATGTAGGAGAATGGGTCTGGGTGGGTTGCCCTTAGGTGGATTGGTGTGGACTTGTTGGGCCAAAGGCCCTGTTTCCACACTGTAAGTAATCTAATCTAAACAGCTGGTGATCTTTAAAGGAAGAGATGCTTCAGGTACATGCTAGATACATTCCAATAAGGGCAAAGGGTCAGAGAAGAAATAAACAAGGGTCCTTCCTGACAAGATAGATAAAGATTATAAAGAAACTGAAAAGGAGGGTGTATGATACATCAGGTTAGGTTGGAAAGGCTGGAATTGTTTTGAGGGTGATTTGTTCAAGGTTGGACAAGATATGACAAACCGAAGAGTAGACAAGTAAAATCTGTCCCATGACTGATGGGACAATGTCTAGGGGACACAAATTTAAGACTTTGGGCAAGAGATAAAGGGGGAATACAAGGAAGAACATGGTTACACAATGAGCACCAAAAACCACAATGAGTACCGGGGTGGCACGGTGGCTCAGTGGTTAGCACTGCTGCCTCACAGCACCAGGGACCTGGTTCGATTCCTGACTCGGGTGACTAACTGTGTGGAGTTTGCACGTTCTCCCCGTGTCTGCGCGGCTTTTCTCTGGGTGCTCCAGCTTCCTCCCACAGTCCAAAAGTTTTGGAGGTCAGGTGAACTGTCCATGTTAAACTGCCCACAGTGTTCGGTGCATTAGTCAGGGGTAAACATGGGGAGATGGGTCTGGGCGGGTTACTCTTCAGATGGTCGGTGTGGACTTGAGCCGAAGGGCCTGTTTCAACACTGTGGGGAAATTAATCAAACCTGGAACTGCTGCCTATGAGCAAACAAATGATTTCAAAAGCAATTTAGATGGGCACTTATGAGAAGTGAACATTGAGAAACTTGTAGGGCTGAGTGAATTGGTTCGTGGAGAGTCAACATGCATTTCTTTGCCATAAATGACTCTGGCTCATGTGCCATGGACTATATCCGTGGGCATTACAGCTTTCATTCTGAAGAACAGAAGGCAACAGTTGATAAATGTTTTAATATCAACTGTGACTTATCATGTAACATTGGAGTCAGAAAGACTTAATTTCCCATCCTAGCAACAACGGAGGACCTGTTGCAATATCAGAGGTGTCACTCACCAGATGAGATGCTGAACCAAGCCTCATCTGCCCTCTCAAAACATAAAATGTCCCATGGCACTATTCTAAAGAGACCCCCTCCCTGCCATCTTGTTTGATATTAATCACTTAGTCAAAGTCCGTATCACTAACAGATGATTGAGTTATTATTGCATTGCTGTTGCTGGGGCTTACAATGCCCAAATGAATGGCAAACTTTTTAAACTACAACAATTCATCTTTAGAACTAAATTATTGGCTGAAAAGTCTGCATGTAAGTTGGCTCGCTGAGCTGGAAGGTTCGTTTTCAGACGTTTCATCACCATTCTAGGTAACATTATGATTTTACCTAGTACGGTGATGAAACGTCTGAAAACAAACCTTCCAGCTCAGCGAGCAATCTTACCTCCACAAGCTCAATCCCAGGCTACAAATCTTCTCAAAACTCGGCTATAAAGCCCTTTGCAACTTCCTGAAGTTATAAAACCACTAGATAAATACATGCAACCATGGATCTGTATATACGTAAATATCTATTTATAGATAAATAATCTTACCATGTAATAGTTGGGATCATTTTCAGGTGTAGCTTCATTATACGTTGCTGCTGTGTGAACACGACCCCAGTTACTTGACCGCAGCTCGACGAGTTTCAGCAACATCTGTTTTACATCCCTAAGTACATCCCAGATCAAAAAGCAATAAGTGGGATTCACTGGTACCTGGAGACAGAAGACCTCTTACAGATCCTTAACAAGTGACTGTATTTGATTTCATTTCCACTCGAACATGAAATTTTATACAACTGAAAAAACATGGGCATTTGCAAAACAGGAAATGAATCTCAGATCAATTATTCCAAATATTTTAAACAACTTTTCCAATGCTGGGGACATGGGGTGCAGGCAAGTTTCCATTGTAACATTGCTCCAACTCACTAGTGGATTCTTTCGTGAAGCGAGAGAGAGCGAGAGAGAGCGAGAGAGAGCGAGAGAGAGCGAGAGAGAGCGAGAGAGAGCGTGAGAGAGCGTGAGAGAGCGTGAGAGAGAGAGAGAGAGCGCGCAACTATCCATTAAAAAACTGGACTCAGCTTGCGGCTTCACAGCCAGAAATCTTCAAATTACAATAACCTATCAATAACTTTTTTGATAGAAGATTTCACAATCCAGCAGTCTGCTCAAGCAATACTTAAAATTTCACTCAAAAGCAAAAGACTGATGTTGGAAATCTGAAATAAAAACAAAGTTGTGGAGAAGCTCAGCTCTGTAACCTCATGGGGAAACAAAAAGTTAACACAGAGTTCAGTATGACTCCTCTTCAGAACCAGTTCTTTCAGTTCTGAAGAGTCAACTCAAACTTGAAGCATTAACTCTGTTTTTCTCTCCAGACCTGCTGAGATTTTACAGGATTTTGTTTTTAGTTAAGCTCTCGATTACATAGCTGCTTCAGTGCCGCACATTTACTCACCTGCTACTATTAGAATCAAGAACAACATTCTCAACTCGCTGAATTATTTCATCCATGTCTGACTTTCCTTGTCCTTTCCAGGCATCTTCTAATACTGACCCTGTCAACTGCCAAGAAAGGAGCAAGAATTAGCATGTCCTTGGGACAGAGAGCAAGACTGAGACATCAGAGCATAAAGTGCTTTAGTCATACTGCTCATTCACTTATAGATATTCACATTTGTACACAACTCTGCCAACAGTTATAGAGCATCCTCAGCTCTCTAAACCAAGAGGAAAGGTCAGGTTAATGAGAAGGGCAGGGAGGAAGACACAAAATGCACAAAGAAAATAGGAAACTGCAATCATACCTTAAGTAATTTTACAGCACAGATGAGATTATCATCCATGGGTTGAGAAAAGAGCGAATTCAGCAATTCACGAAGTCCTGTCTGCAGAATCTCAGCTCGTGCTGGTGCTCCATTTGCCCCCTTGACCTGTCAATCCAAAACAGAAACAAATCCCTTCAAGTCAAAAATGAATTGGTTTTTCCACAGTCACTTATGTTCAAATATTTTTCAGCGCAATTCAAACAAAACAACTGCCGTGTCACAGGTCTTCGAAGTTAAGAAACAAATTAAACAATTGGATCTCAACAGTTTGATTCAATGGATAGCACTTTGATCACAGTCAAAAGCTTGTGGGTTCAAGGCCCATTCTATAGACTTACACACACAATCCAACCAATAGTTCATTGCAGTACCAAGGGAGAGTTTCATTGTTGTAGACACACCTTGCAGATAGTACAGCACAAGTAGAGACCTTATAAGCCAGCATGCTTGTGCAAGTTCTTCAAAGGTTCCATCCAATTTAATTTTACTACAAAAATAACAGATTAATATTTGAAAGGTATTTAATTGGCTGTGAAATGTTTTGAAACGTCTCTGAAGAAACAGCAATCGCTTTCCTCATGAATCCCCTGACCAGTTGTCACCAATTTCGCTCCTTCTCAGCACTTGACTGGATCGGGCCTTCCCAGGCCATGTTGTTGCGCATCTGAAAATCAGCGAGGGACATGTAAGGCCACAGTGGTTCATCTGACCTCCAAAGTTAGAGAAAACCCTCAATTTCACCAAAACCAAAACAGTGCAGCCGAATTTGCTGACACGGCCCAAAATCTTAAGTGGCTTGTCTTCTGCAACAAGTTAGTCTAGAAGTGAATGCGACCAATAATCTTTTGTCTGCAAGTTATTTTCCAGTCAGCTTTCCAAAATTATTAAAAAACAATAAACAGCGGTGAGAAAAATAGACAGTTCGAAACACCGAAGCATGCTGGACCCTGAAACACCCACCTCCAAATTCAGATACAGCTCACCAAGGAACAGCACGAACGAGTGGAACTTCTTCCGGGTTTTTTCATCGCCTTTCACCGCCTCATCTCTCTTTACATATTCTGTCTGACACCTACAGGAAAAGGCAAACAACAATGACATTCAGAACTGGACGTTTAGCTGCTTGTTTCCTCAAGCCAATTTGCCAAACACCACAGCTCAATTGGGTGAAATTCTAACTTCTGAACTAAAAGGTGTTGCATTCAAGTCTCACACCAGAAGATTTGAGATCACATAGACTGACACTGCAGTGCAGGACTGAGGGAGCTGGAAACACCAGCCTATGAATGAATTGTTAAACAAAGTCACTGTCTAGCCTTTCAGGTGACAACACAAAAGAACTTTAGGCTCTATTACAAAGAGAATCGGGGAGTTGTCTCGAGTGCCCGAACCAACAATTATCCCTCAACCAACATCACCAAAAATTGATTAACTGGTAATTGTAACATGGCCGTTTATGGACATTTGCTGAGCCAAAGTTATCGGCTACAGTTCCTATATTACAACAAACACTACACTTCAGAAGTACTTAAACAGCAAAGTACTTGGAATATCATGAGCTAGTGAAAGATGCTGCACAAATGTAAATCTGGACTAAGGGGAGAAAGTGAGGTCTGCAGATGCTGGAGATCAGAGCTGAAAATGTGTTGCTGGAAAAGCGCAGCAGGTCAGGCAGCATCCAGGGAACAGGAGAATCGACGTTTCGGGCATAAGCCCTTCTTCAGGCTAATGTCCGAAACGTCGATTCTCCTGTTCCCTGGATGCTGCCTGACCTGCTGCGCTTTTCCAGCGACACATTTTAAATCTGGACTAACCATGGTCATGTACAGCTTTCGTTTCACACCCTACTCTGTTTCATGAGAAATATAACATTTTGAAAAGGAAGGAGGACAGAATATTGGACAAAATCGGAGATAGTAATTTAACCTTGTGGGACACACGTGACCCAGCACTAACCTTTGTAGCAGCAGCTGCCGGAAGTTGTTATTTCTGGGGTTGATAGTTAGGTTCTGGGACAGGTAGTTACACAGCCGAGCCCCTGTGTATGTGAAGTTGGGCACTGTAGTCGCCTAGAGGAAGGAAAACGGTCAACTGAAAGTTACTACATGGAAGAGGTAGCCTAAAAAAACAGTGACCATGAGCAATGCAGCACTACATAACAAAAGCAAATACTAGAAATACTCAGGAAGTCAATCTGTTTCTCTCTCCATGGAAGCAACCGGAAAAAGTGAGAAGTGTAAGGATTCAAGTAGAGGAGTGAGGAAAGATGGGTGCAGCCAATAATAGAAAGAACGTAAGGGAAAGTATGTTACAAAGGGGCAGGGAGGCAGGAGAGATTTAATGACATAAGACCACAAGAGAAAATGCTGGAAAACTTTGACAAAGGGTCAGTTAGACTCGAAACATCAGCTCTTTTCTCTCCTTACAGATGTTGCCAGATCTGAGATTTTCCAGCATTTTCTCTTTTGGTTTCAGATTCCAGCATCCGCAGTAATTTGCTTTTATTAAATGACATAAGGATTGATTGGGAAAGGCAAGAGGGATGAGAATGGAACAAGAAGAAAACAAATAAAAGATGAGCCCAGAATTACAATAACAGAATCATGACCAGAAACTGCAGCCGACTAAGTAATGAAGCAGTGAATATGGTTTGAAATTTTATTAATCTTGGTGAACAGAAAAATGAAGTGTCTGATTGATAAATGAGATTCTGAGCATCAAGATTCCATTGAGCCTTAATAGAACCACATACAAGGTCAAGGACAGAAAGGTCATGTTGGGACCAAACCCCAAAAGCAACAAACATCCAAAAGCTCAGAGCTGCAACTGACGACATTACAGATAGCAGTGACCTAATCTGCATTCACTCTCTGCCTATAAAGGCAATCTAACGTTGAGGAGTGAACACCATACATAACTGATATAAACATTACGAGTAAATTAGTTTCATCTGAAAAGAGTGGTTGAGGCAATGGATAGTGGGAAGGGAGCAAGGAAAAGGGCAACTGTTACATTTCCCATACTCTCAGAAAGGATGACTGCTGACTAGGCCAGCATTTATTGCCCACCCCTAATTGCTTTGAAAAAGGGTGGAGGCGAGTTATCTTCTTGAACCAATGCAGTCCATGTGCTTTAGGTAGACCCACAATGCCATTAGGAAGATAATTCAAGGATTTTGACTCAACGACACCGAAGGAATAGCAATATATATCTAACTCAGGATGTTGAATGGTTTGGAGGGGAACTTGCAGGAGATGGTGACCAGGCATCTGCTGCTTTTGTCCTTCTAGATGGAAGTGGTCATGGGTTTGGAAATGCTGCCTAAAGATCTTCGGTGAAAATTTGCAGTCCATCTTGTAGAAAGTACACACTGCTTCTGACAGTGTGTTGGAGGAAGTGGATGTTTGTGGATGTGGTGCTAATCAAGCAAGCTGCTGTGCCCTGATGGTGTCAAGCTTGAGTGTTGTTGCAGCTGACTCCATCCACGCAAGTGGGGAGTATTCCAACACACTCCTGTCTTGTGTCTTGTGGGCAGACTTTGGGGAGTCAGTTGCTGAGCTACTCATTGCAATATTCCGAGCTTTTGATCTGCTTTTGTAGCCACCATGTTTATTTGGCAAGTCCGTTTGAGCTTCTGGTCAATGATAACCCCAAGAATGTTGATAGTGGGGGAATTCATTGATGTCTCTTATTGGAGACAGTCATTACCTGGCATTTGTGTGACATGAATGTTACTTGCTACTTGTCACCTCAAGCCTGGATATTGTCCAGATGTCACTGCATTTGAACAGTATCTAAGAAGTCACGAATGGTGTTGAACAGTGTGTAATCACAGTCAACATTCCCACTCCCCACCTTATGAGGGAAGGTCATTAATGAAGCAGCTAAAGGAGTTTGGGCCAAGAATATTATCCTGAGGAGCTCCTGTAGAGATGCCCTGGAGCCGACTTGGCTGCTCTCTAACAACCAGATGGCTTAGGGGTAGTATCACTAGCTTATTAATCAAGAAGCTCAGCTAAAGTCTCAGGGACCTGGATTCAAATCCTGCCAATGGCAGATAGCGGAGTTTGAATTCAGTAAAAACAAATCTGCAATAACACCATCCCCTCTCCAGCCTATCACCCTCACCTTAACCTCCTTCCACCTATCGCATTCCCAACGCCCCTCCCCCAAGTCCCTCCTCCCTACCTTTTATCTTAGCCTGCTTGGCACACCTTCCTCATTCTTGAAGAAGGGCTTATGCCCGAAATGTCGATTCTCCTGCTCTTTGGATGCTGCGCTTTTCCAGCAACACATTTTTCAGCTCTGATCTCCAGCATCTGCAGTCCTCACTTTCTCCTAATAACAATCTAATGACCATGAAACCATTGTTGATTGTTGGAAACTCTGCCCAAAACATTGATTCTCCTGCTCCTCGGATGCTGCCTGACCTGCTGTGCTTTTCCAGCACCACACTCTCGACAGTTGGAAAAACCCATCTGGTCACAAATACCCTTTAAGGAAGGAAATCTGCCATTTTCATTGATCTGGCCTTAATGTTACACCAGATTCTCAGTGATGAAATGGATTCTCAACTGCTCTTTGGCTTGTGAGATCATTTCAATCAGTTCAAAGGCAACT
Source organism: Chiloscyllium plagiosum (assembly GCF_004010195.1). Lineage (NCBI taxonomy): Eukaryota > Metazoa > Chordata > Chondrichthyes > Orectolobiformes > Hemiscylliidae > Chiloscyllium > Chiloscyllium plagiosum. The sequence continues at coordinate 2,542,669 of NC_057711.1, read as the reverse complement.
AGGGACAGGCAATCAATGCTAACCAGCCAGTGACACGAGTGGAAAGACACCATCTTCTTATGTTCCAGATAAAACTCCAACCAGCAGAGTTTGCCCCGATACTGACTGATTGCAGTTTTCTGGATTCCTTGGCTCATGCCATTTACTTGCCCTTATTCAGGTCTAAAACACCATTGGCAAACCCACTCTTCTACCCTTTCAAACTGGATGCAAAATGCAATCATGTTGTGGACCCTGACAATTAGTGATCGCTGTACCAAGTGAATCAGTGTCAAACTTGCATGTGTTGTGAAAATTACACTCCAATGATAATTTCTTTCTCAAGAACACAAAAATCTGGAGGAGTAAGCCATTCAGCCCTTTGAGCCTGTTCTGCCATTCAGTACAACCATGGCTTATCAACCATCACAACACCCTTATCAACCACTTTTCCCCCTCCATATCCTTGGGCATTTCCAGACAAAGCCAACTAATTTGTGAAATCATACAATGTCTTGGCCTTGATTACGTATATCAGTGAATTCCATGGGCTCACCACTCTCAGGGTGAAGTCTGTCTGATATCCTTGGACTGTGATCCCTGGTTCCAGACTGCCCCATCATCAGGGACATCTTCCAACATCAACTCTTGATTAGAATTTTACAGATCCCGATGAGATCTCCCCATTGTTCTTCTGAAATCCAGTGAATATAATCCTAGCTGATTTAACCTCTTCTCATACATCAGGTCTGAAAAATTTTGTTGCACTCTCTTTCGCAAGAGCATCCTTCCTCAGATAAGGAGACCAAAAGTGGCATTCAATATTCCAGGTGAGGCCTCACCAAGGCCTTGTATAATTGTGGAAAGACATCCCTGCTCTTGTACTTAAATCCTCTTGGTATGAAGGCCAACATACAGTTTACCTTCTTGATCACCTGCTGTACCTCTTATGCTTATATTCAGTGACTGATGTGCGAAGTCTTGTTACACATTCGTCTCAATTTATAACCATTCAGCTAACAAACTACCTTCCTGTTTCAGCTCCCAAAGTGAATTACCTCTCATTTATCCACATTATCCTGCATCTATCATTTATTTGTCCAATAATTCAGCTTGTCCAAATCACACTGAAGCATCCTGCTCACAGCTCACCCTCTCATTCAGCTGTAATTAAGAACAAGTTCTGATGGAGATGTCACGTGACCTGCTAGTCCAATCAGGGAGAGACTAGAAAATCTGCACAAGGTGTGGGTGAACTTGTCCAGCAGTGAAATCAGGGAGCTAGGCATCTATCGACTGTGTAATGTACTCAGCAAATAAGTGTTTCCAGTTGTAATAAATCATTGCATTCGAAAAATTAACCAGCAGAGCCAAGCTTACGTATAATTACAACAGCTTTATGTTCTCTGCATATTCAGAGATATTACATTTAATTCCCTCATCCAAATTCATTCACATATATTGTGAATTGTTGAGGCCCAAGCCCTAAACCCTAAAGTACCCCACTAGTCACTGCTTGCCATTCGGAAAAAGACCCAATTATTCTTACTCTGTTTCCTGTCCACTAACTAGTTTTCTATCTTTCTCAATATTCTACCGTCCCATTCCATGCTAATCTTTTATGTAGGACTTAGTCAAAAACTTTCAGAAAGTCGAAATAAACCACCTTAACTGGCATCCCCCCACACCATCCCCATCAACTCTATTTTTCACACCCTCAAAGAATTCCAGTGGACTTGTCAAACATGAATTCCCTTTCGTAAATCGATGATGACTCTGTCCATCTGGCCACTATTTTCCAAATGCTCAGCTGTTAATTCTTTTATAACGGACTCAAGCATTTTCCCATGACCAACATCAGGTTGACTGGTCTAAAATTCCTGTTTTCCCTGTGTCTTTTTGAAATAGAGGGGTTACATTAGTTGCCATCCAATCTGTAGGCACTGTAGCACATAGCATAAAATCTTGAAAATGACCACCAATTCATCCACCACTTCTAGAGCCACTTGGTTAAGCTTTTTAAAATTCATTCACGAGGGCATTGCTGGCTAGGCCAGCCTTTACTGCCCATCCTGAACTGCCCAGATGGCATTTTAGAATCAACCACGCCAGGTCAGGTAAGGATGGCAGTTTCCTTCCCTAAAAGACATTAGTGAACCAACTGGGTTTTTTCCACAATCGATAATGGATTCATGGTCATTAGACTCTTCATTCCAAATTTTCACTGAATTCAAATTTCACCATCTGCCTGGGTCTCTGGATTAACAATAACCCAGCAATAATACCACTAGGCCATTGCCTCCCTGAGTACTCTGCGACGTAGATATCAGGCCCCAGGGATTTATCTGCTTTTAATCCCATAAATAACCCCAACACAATTTCCCTGCTAAAAACTGATTTCCTTCAGTTCCTCCCTCTCACTAAACAGTGTTGCCCAACATTTCTGCTATTTGTTATTTGTGCCTTCCTTTGTGAACAGAACTAAAGTATGCATTTAGTTTTGCTCCCCATTATGAATTCTCCTGTTTCTGATTGTAGGGAACCTACATTTATCTTCACCAAACCTTTTCTCTTCACGTATGTAGAAAAACATTTAAACTCAGTTTGTGTGTTACTTGTCAGCTTACTCTTGTACTGTTTTCCCTTTCTTAATCAATTCCCTAGTCATCCTTTGCTAAATTTTAAGCTCCTACTCATTTAGTCTGTAATTGTTTTCAGGCCAATTTCTCTGTCCCTTCCATGGATCTAGTATTAGATATTTTTTCCTGTGCATGATGTTTTGGCCACCCATCCCATTTTACTTTTGTGCCAGACAGCAATGAATGACCGTTGTTGCTGTTCACCTTTGCACTCTTGGAATGATTGCCATTGCCTTTCCACTATCATCCCTTTAAGTAATGTTCCCTAACTATCATTGCCAAATCGAGCCTCACACCTTCGGAATTCCTTCTATTTAGATTCAGGACTGCGAGTCTCAAAATCAACATCACTCTCCATTTTCATGAGGAATTCTAAAATATTTGGTTGCTCAGCATCAAAGGGCGTCACACAACTACACTGTCAACTATTCCTTTCTCATGACATGCTCTCTAGTCAGTTTCTCAATGTATTGGTCCAGAAACCAGCAGACATACTCTTCAGGACTTCCTCCTCTTTACCATTACTACTGATGTGATTTGCACAATGTATATATAGATTAAAGCCACCTAAAATTACAGTTGTTCTTTTATTGCATGCATCATTGCTTAATGCCATTCCAAATGTCACCCCAACAGTATAGGGGTCTGAAAAATCTCCAGCTGTTTTATTGCGTTTTGGTCTAACTCTACCCATACCTGATTCCACATTATTGGAGCCTCTATCCTTCCTCACGATTGCTCGTTAGAGGAAATTAATACAATGTAACTACAACACCTTTTCCTTCTTGCCTATCTTTCTTAAATACTGAATACAGTTGGATATTCAGTTCCTAACCCCGGCCACCTTTCATCCACATCTCTTACAATATCATACCTGCTTTGATCAACTTGCACGATTAAGTCATCCACTTTATTTGCAAATGCTCCATGCATTAAGGTACAAAGTCAAATGGCCTGTCTTGTTAAGATTACTTATCACAATCCCACCATTTTTCACTATCTTGATTGATTGATCCTGGCCCTCAATTCCTCTGCTTAGCACTTGTCTTATTCTCCTGTCTTTTGTCCTTGATCCCCCTTCCTCTGACTCATTGCATAGTTTCACATCTTGCTGCCATTTTAGTCTTTGGAGATAAAAGTGTAATCAGTTTGAAAGGTCAATTGAACATACGGTGTAGACAACTGGATCTATCTAAAGAAAAGTTAAGTACTAAAGAAGAAATGAACATGAACCGATGAGGGGAAGTTGGGGGTCTCCCCTCCAATCTCTCTCAATGTTAACGTCAGTGCCCAGGAATAAAAACTTCAACAGTCATTCACTGAAAACTCAAGACCTATAAACCAGGCCAACATGACACAACATCTTTACAACTAGGCCCAGACTCAAAAACTCTACTATCAAGGACTCGTAAAAACTTGAAGTTCAATTACCTTAGATTTCCTGTCTGTTGAAGACAATGCCCCTGGCCCCCTTTATACTCATTACCAGCATGTTTGATTTTACTTTTTTGTGGATTGTGATAACATTTATTCATAAAAACCTTGCAATTTGGCTCGCTCATTTTAGAAGTATGTTTTCATTGAACTGTGATAACTGTATACTAAAAAAGTGAAAATATTTGTTGAGACAGACCAGAAAAGGTTTGATTAAAAAGAGAGAAGCCAATCCCTCCACCTGGTCATAACAATACAAACACAGTCTAACACCCCTGATATTTCATGCATGTGCTCTCTTCCTCCCAACCAAACACCACTCACAAACAGACTGGCAAATCTCACCTGCTGATAGATTATTTCTACCACTTCTTGAAGTGCTTCATCAGTGTTGACCCAGCCATTCATCATCTCCGTGAACTGCACAATCTCCAGTTCAAAGCTCCCAGGCAGAGAGGTCAGTAGAGTCAAAAAATCATGGAGATAATCAGCAAGTATGAGGTCAGAGGGTATTTCAAAATCCACAAATGCCTCATCTGGAACTTTCTGTTGAGACACCAAGGGTAAAGGCACATATTAAACAAGGAAGAGCAAAGGGAAGTTTACAAGATGATGAGGAACGTGCAAACAGAAGTAGCCCATTCAGTCTGACCCGCCATTCAATATGATCAAGGCTGATTCACCCCATTACCTACATGCCCCTGATGAGAAATCTATCTCCACAGACTCAGTAATTCCACAGAGAAGTAAAAACGTTCACAATCCTCTGGCTAAAAATAGTTCCAACTCAGAACAAAACAGCACCCCTCCCTTTACTTTTAAATTGTGCACACCCCTGCAACGGTTTCTAACTTCCCAACCAGAAGAGACTTGGCTATATCTACTCCGTCCATCCCTTTTTAAATATTTTGTCAGTTTCACTGAGTACACCTCTTGCTCTTCTAAATACAATATTAACACAAATAGATGGACCAAGCGTAGGTCACCCAGCCCATCAAGCCTGCGCCGTCATTCAATAAGATCATTGCTGATCTGATTTCAACTGCAACTCTACGTTCACATATCCTTGATAACCTTCATTGTCCTTGATTATCAAGGACAATCTATCTCTGCTTTAAAAATACCGAAGGGGGATCCAAGATGGCGGCGATCTGAAAGATCTGCTCTGCTGGGCTCTGCACAATTCAGGCGAAGTGGTGCTTTTGCCCTCCCCATCTAAGTTATTTCAGAAAAATTCGAGAATTAAACAGTTGGGGAATCATTATAAATTTTTTTTTTGGTAAGTGATGACGACAAAAGGTAAAGGTTCAACTAAGTCTGAATATATGGGACATTCGCCAGCAGCATCAGGCACACCCGCAACCGTAGCTACAGCCTCCTTTGAAACTTTGTTCAAATCACTTACCCAACAGACCTTGGCTGCAGAGTTCTTGAACTCCAGGAAATGATCAAGGCGAGTCACACTAGGCTGGAACTGAACTCCTGCACGAGCAGGAGCTTGAAGGGCTCGGAAAGCAAATGGAAGAGGTTGAACAGCGGAACACAGCAGAGACTGTGACCAAGTCCTCGAGAAACGGGATTGGGCCTTAACTGTTTGAGGTCATCAACCTGCTCAGAGGTAAGAGAAAGAATATCCGGATCATCGAGTTGCCGGAGGGAGTGGAAGGCAAGCAGCCAGTAAGTTTTTTTTGAAGACTGGCGGCTGCAAATTCTTGGTTGGGAGGCTGAAGCAGGTCGACAGAGCTCACCGGCTTACAGTACGCAGGCCGGGTTCCGACCAGCACCCCTGTCCGGTCCTAGTGCGATTTCAATGCGACAGGGACAAGCAGAGTTTTATGGAAGCTTCCAGAAAGCAGGGGAAGGATCCACAGGCCTTGATTTACAAAGGATCCAGGATAATGTTCTTCCAGGACTTTTCTGCAGCCATGATCCGTAAAAGGAAGTCCTTTGATGAGGTTAAGAGAAGACTGAGGGACCTCTGTATTCAGTAAGGTATCTGGTGGTGCTTCATTTTACTCATGGGTCTGTATGCTCATTTGATTCTTCAGAAAAAGCAAAAACCTTTCTGGACACTTTAAAATAGACTGGATGGTCGAAAGGATATGGACATTTTTTCTAATCTGCCCAAGTATCACACAAGGATTGATCTTTTCCTATCCCTGCAATTTTTTTTGGATTCGGTGATGTCCTGCACAATTGGGAATATTAACATTTCAGATCACGCAACAGTAAACTTAGTGGTCAAGATTAAGGGCAATGTCACAGGTTCAAGGCACTGGCAAATGGATCCCTTTATTTTCAAGGGCATTAAGTTCATTGAGTATTTCTCTAATGAGTTTAAAGCATTCTTAGCCATCAATTTATATATGACTAGTAACCTGTCCATTCTCTCGGAGACTGCTAAGGCTTATGCAAGGGGGATAATTGATCTCTTACCCTGCCAGTTGGAAGCAACAGAAGGGAGAGCAGCAGTGTCTGCTCAAGGCACGACTGAAAGCAGCCAGGACGGCATATTGTAATAAGCTATCGGTGGCTAAGTTACAGCAGGTCACAGGTCTTGGGTCCACCTTGAATTCCATGCTCACTCAGACAGCAAGGAAGGAACTTTCTTTTGCGAAACAAAGGTTGCTTGAGCACGGTGTCAGGCTGGGCAAATATCTGGCCAGGAAAAACACACACTGTTTTACTTCCATTGTTAAAGCGGACCAGACCAGTTTCATAAAGGGCCACAGATCCACCAACAATGTTAGGTTACTTAATATGGTCCAAGCGTGTCAACAGCAATCAGTTCAGGGATTAGTGATCTCTTTTGATGCAAGGAACGCATTTGATCAGGTTGACCAGCCATAACGTTTTTTAAAGGAACGGTTTGGGCAAGGTGAAGTCATTATTAGGTGGATCCTTTATAGTGATCCTCTGGCTGCAGTTTTCACCAACGATGTAATTTTTGGTGTCTGTAGGAACAGTCAGCAAGGCTGTCCCCCTCACCTATACTTTTTACATTGGTGAATGAACTGCTGGCAGAGGCAGAGGTTATCCACAGGGATCCTAACATAACTGCCCCAGAAGTGGGATCAAAGGCACACAAGATCACATTATATGCGAATGACGCTCGAATCTGTTTGCCAAACCCAGTAGTTTCTGTACCCTATTAGATACAATGTATTAATTATTTGGCTCCTTTTCACATGAAGATTAATTGTTCAAAATTGGAGGCTATGCCTATAGGGGGGGGGGGGGGGGGGGGGGGGGTGTCGTGAGGGGGGGGGGGTGTCGTCAGGGAAAACGATGTCGAGGGTGAGTCACTGTTTCCCTTAAAGTGGTCACGGGGGTTTCCTTATTTAGGTATTTTTGTTACTCCTGTCTTCGATCAGTTACTTAAGACTAATTTTATCCACTTGTTTCACAAAGTTAAACAAGATCTTCAAAGATGGGAGGCTCTTCCAATATCTTGCTTCGGTCAAGTAGCCCTTATTAAAACAATGTCCTTCCTTGTTTGCTATACCCTCTGCAAATGCTTCCTTTGATTTTTCCCAGGCAAACATTATGCAGACTTAATAGATGGTTTCGCTCTTTTATCTGACACCAAAGGCAGCCCCTTATTAAGCTCGCCAAATTGCAAGTGCCTCAAGAACTGGGGGAAAGGGACCTCCCTGATATTAAAAGATATTAATTTCCCTTTTATCTTTTCTGAGTGACTGGGTTCGAGAGGACCTGGCATCAATACGGTTAGATATTGAGGCCTCCCAGGCAAAGTGTCCTCTTATTAGCCTGTTGTTCTTAGATAAACTGAGGGGAGTTACGGAATAGTGTCGTAATCCAATAATTATTAATAGGCGATTGGAGGGCAATGCGGCAGAGCGAGGATAATATATCTAAAACTTCTTTTCTTACCCCTATAGCTGGTATGCTAGGGTTCCAGCCAGGGAATAATGGACCCCAGGTTTAAACTCTGGGTAGCTAGGGGAATTTCCTGTTTGGGTGACTTACTTGTGGATGAAACAATGGTGTCCTTTGGCCAAATAAACCCCAAGTATGGATTATCTAGCAGAGACCTTTTTTTGTTTTTCCAGATTGGAGATTTTATTCAAAAAGGAACTCTGCTTTGGACTGACTCCTACAGATCCGATACAGAGAAGAGGGTGCTTCATTCCAAGATCACGGTCTCAGTTAGCACTCGTTATCATCTGTTGAGGGATGGTTCCTTGGATAGTACTGAGCGATGAGAGAGATCTGGGGGAGAGTTAGGAGTTGAAATCTCCTCAGACATGGGAGCATACTTGTCTAGCTATGACGAGCTGATTTAGTGAACTCGGTAGGAACCAGAGAGGAAGAATTTCGAGTAAATGCAGGTCTAATAAATGCAGCTCTTGAAGGTCGGGAGCTATTGTTTCGTTGTGCACGATACGTGCACTCAAATCTAGTGCCTTAAGTTTTGTTCTTGAATTATTTTTGCAATTGAGTCTTAGTTGATTTACTCTGATGTACATTTCGCTGTCTTTTTCTGTCACTGTCTTGCATTCTCAAAATTAAAAATACTTCCTCTGTATTTTTCCTCCAACCTCACCTTTTATTCACCACTTCCTAAAACTGGGCCATCACCACCCACTTAACATTTAAAACCCATTCTACTCCACAGTTATGCAGTTCCCAATCACATCTGTACCAGCACAGTTCAGATGCAGACCATCTCAATAGTACAAATCCTACTTTCCCCAGTGTTGGTCCTAGTACCTCAGGACCAAACCCCACTTGCCTTGTACCTGTGTTTCAGCTATTCATTTATATGTTAATTTGCTCGTAGCTCAGATAATAATCTACAGATTACACCTTTGAGCTTCGTTTTTTTAATCTGGTGCCTAGCTCTGCAGACTGGAGATGCACAACTTCATTCCCAGTTCTACAGGTGTCATTGGTGCCAACACTGATCCCCCTCCCCCTGAACCCTAGCACTGGTCAGAGAACACAGTCACCAGGACTCATTCTCTTGGCTGTAGAGATTACGCTGTCCCCTATGATTATATTCTGTTTGCCTCCATCACTTTGACTTGTAATACTGTGTCATGCTAATTTAGCTCATGTCTCCCACAGCCCTGCTTTGATCTAAACAAGCCGAGAGAACCTCAAACCTATTGGAGTTTGCAGTTTTCATCCTCATCTCTAACTTATATACTAGTCCCCTGATTTGGAGATTATGCCCTCTGCATTTTGCATCTAATCTGCAAGTACGCTATGATTCTTGCATATTTCACTAATATTACCCCTCGTTCTTCAGAACTCCAAAGAGTATAGGCCAAACTTACTCAACCTCTTCTCCTAAGACAATCTTTCCAAACCTGGCATTTGCTTAGTAAGCCTTTTCTGGACTGCCTCCAATATCAGTAGAGCTTCCTTAGATAAAAGGAACAAGAACTATTTACAGTAGTTCAGTTGTGGTTAAACTAGGGCCTTGAATAGTTTTACAAAGACCTGTTACATTTATACTCAATACCATTTGAAATAAAGCTCAACATTCCATTTACCTTCCCCACTAAATTGAAGTTGCGTGCTATTTTTTTGCGAAGGATCTTTAGTGAACTTCTGCAGTGCATCTTGTAGATAGTACACACTACTGTGACTGAGCATTAGTGATGGAGGGATTGGATGCTTGTGGATGTGCTGCCAATCAAGTGGGCTGTTTTATCCAAGGTAGTGTCAAGCTTCTTGGGTATTGTTGGAGCTGCACCCATCCCAACTAGTGAATTCTAGATTCTATCACATTCCTGCACCTTCCTTCTGGGGAGTCAGAAGGTGGTCACACACTACAGTATTCCCAGCCTCTGACCTGCTCTTGCAGCTACATGAGGCAAGTCCAGTTAAGTTTCTGGTAAATAGTAACTCCAAAGGATGTTGATATAGTAGGAGATTCAGTGATAATAACACCGTTGAATATAATGGGGCAGTGGTTAGATAGTCACTAGTTGGAGATGGTCATTGCTTGGCATTTGTGAGGTGTGAATGTGACTTACCACTTCGTCAGCCCAAGCCTGGATACTGTCCAGATATCATTGCATTTGGACATGGATTGCTTCAGTATCTGAGGAGTTAGGAATGTTGAACATTGTTCACCTATGATCGCACACTATATCTGACATGATGGAGAGGTTATTGATGAAGCAGCTGAAGATGGTTGGGCTGAGGACACTGCCCTGAGAAACTCTTAGAGATGTCCTGGAGTAGAATGGACTAACCCCCACCAACCACAACCATTTTCCTATGTACCAGGTATGACTTCAAACAGTGGAAACTTCACCCCGAGAGCCATTGATTCCAGTTTTTCCAGGGCTCCTGGATGCCACACCCGATCAAATAAGGGCCTGGATGTCAAGGACTGTTACTCTCACCTCACCTCTGGAAGTCAGCTCTTTTGTCCATGTTTGATCCAAGGCTGCAATGAGGTCAGGAGCTGAGTGGCCCTGGTGGAACCCAAACTAGGCATCACTGAGCAGGTGCTGTTTGATAGCACCATTGATGACATCTTCCATCATTTCACTGATGATCAAGGCATGATAACTGGCTTGTTAACCAGAGTTGCATTTATACTGCTTTTTGTGTGCAAACCTGGTCAATTTTCCACATTGTCAGGTAGATGCTATTTAGAACATGGAAGTGCCCCACGACACTATGGGGGGTATTCTCAATGTGAAGGCAGGACTTTGTCTCCACAATGCCTGCGCAGTGATTACTCTTACTGATCCTGTCATAGACAGATGCATCTGCAGCCAAAGTGGTAAGGATGAGGTCACGAATATTTTTCCCTAATCCCTCACCACCTGTTACAGATGCAATCTTGCAGCTCTGTCCTTTCAGACCCAACCAGCTCAATCAGCAGTGTTGCTGCCGAACTACTCTTGGGTGGATATTAAAACACCCACCTGCAGTGCATTTTGCACTCTTGCCACCCTCAGTGTCTCCTCTAAGTGTTCTTCAACTGATTGATCAGGTGGTTTACTTGCCATCAGACTTCAAGGATACTAAAGTCAGTTTTGAGGACTCCCAGGTCAACTCCCTCCTGACTGTATACCTGCGTGCCATCACCTTTGCTGGGTCTGTCCTACTAATGGGATAGAACAAATCCAGGGATTGTGATGTTGGTGTCTGGGACATTGTAAGGTATGATTAAACTGGAGTATGATGTTGTTGCTTGGCTAGTCTGTGAGACAGCTCTCCCAATTTGGACACTAGCCCCTATATTAGTAATGAGGACTTTGCAGGACTGAGAGGGCTGTTTCTGCTGTTGCCTTTCTCGGGGTCTAGGTTGATACCGAGTGGAATGGCTGATTTAATTTCTTCGTTCAGACTTTCTAACAATTGATAGGTTTGTTAGGCCATTTCAGACAGCAACTGACAGTCAACCACACTGCTGTGGATTTGAAGTCATGCTTAGGGCAGACCAGGTGAAGATTGCAGACAATACTGAGCTACATGGGGTTCTTCTTTCCAACAATCATTTCATGTTTCTAAATTCCAGATTTTTTTTGTATTGAACTCAAATTTCATCAGCTGCTGTGGCAGGCTTTGAACCTGGATCAGCCGAACATTAGCCAAGTTTCTAGAGTCATAGTCTAACGATAATACCACTTGGCTACTACATTCCTCAGACAGCACCTTCCAAACCCATGACCACTTACATCTGAATGAACAAGGGCAGCAGAACACCGTGCCCTGCAAGTTCCATTCCAAGCCGCTCACCATCCTGACTTGGAAATATGTTGCCGCTCCTTCAGTATCACTGGGTCAAGATCCTGGAATTCCCTCCCTAAGGGCATTGTGGGTCTACCTACAGCAGTTCAAGAAGGCAGCTCACCCCTACTGTCTATGGGGCAACCGAAGGACAGGCAATAAATGCTGGCCAGCCAACAATGCCGATGTACCACAAAGGAATTTCAAAAAAGATTGATGCATGACAGACCCGAAATCCCCATGTACTGTAGTTTTGCATAGTCTCTCGCCATTCAAGAAATCAACAAATTAATTTTAAAAGAGTTTTGCACTTTGCCCTCAAAACTCTCTCATTGTCATTCCACCCATCTGCATACCCCAACATTCAAGACCCCACACCTCCCACTAAACTGGGCTTACAACGTGTGTTTCGTTTCTGCATAACGTAATTGGAATTGTTCATGATGACCGAGTCTGGAATTGCTCGCACATTAGTTTCCAGATTAACAGGTATGCACAGGTGTGGACGCCTTATTCCCCAACCTCGTTCTCTTTGAAGCCTGTGTTAACTTTGAGCTCCCATTTTCTTTTTGGTGACTTAAAAAAGCTCTTGCTGTGCATCTTGGTATTACTTGCAAGATTGCGCTCAAAGCTTACCTTTTCCCGCTGTCATTTTTGTGAATGTCTTTTGTTGTTCAAGTTAATGCTAGCCTTAACTTCCTTGGTTCACCAGTTGGCTTTTCCTTCCCTAAAATCCTTTTCTCAGTAGGATGTATCTTTGGTTCGAGTCCCAATCTAGTTTTAAATTTCTGCCATTTTTCCTCAACTGTCTTCGCTGCTAAACTCTTTATACATCTGCCCTGTCAAGGCCCTTAATCTTGTACGTGGGGTACTGGCAGACACAGTTCTTGGAGCCCAGTGCAAAGGGACAGTGTGATTTGGACAAGTTGAGCAACTGGACAAATGCATAACCGATGAAGCATCACATGGATACATGAGGTTATCCACACTGGCAGCAAAATCAGGAAGACAGGTGATGATGTGAATGGTGATAGATTTCAGAAGTAGGGGGTACAACAAGACCTGTATGTCCTCGCATAGATTAGATTAGATTAGATTAGATTACTTACAGTGTGGAAACAGGCCCTTCGGCCCAACAAGTCCACACCGACCCGCCGAAGCGCAACCCACCCATACCCCTACATTTACCCCTTAAACCTAACACTACGGGCAATTTAGCATGGCCAATTCACCTGACCCGCACATCTTTGGACTGTGGGAGGAAACCGGAGCACGCGGAGGAAACCCACGCAGACACGGGGAGAACGTGCAAACTCCACACAGTCAGTCGCCTGAGTCGGGAATTGAACCCGGGTCTACAGGCGCTGTGAGGCAGCAGTGCTAACCACTGGGCCACCGTGCCGCATACTTGTCACTGAAAGTAAGCATGCAGATGCGGTAGACAATAAAGGCAGCAAATGATATGTAAAGCCTTCATAGTAAGAGGGCGCAAGCATAGGAGCAGGGATGTTTTGCTTCCTGAGACGACAACTAGAATACTGTTTATAGCTTTGGTCTCTTATTGGAGGAAGGATATTCTGGTTATAGAGGGAGTACAATGAAGCTTTACCAGACTGATTCCTGGGATTGCAGGACTGATGTATAGGGAGAGACTGAATTGGTTATAACTATATTCACTCAAGTTTAGAAGTATGAGGGGAGATATCAGAGTAACCTATAAAATTCCAACATGTTTAGATATGGTAATCACAGAAAGCATGCTGCTGATAACTGGAGAGTCCAGAACCTGTCTAAATCATAGTCTAAAGATACAAGGTAGACCACTGAGGATTGGGTTGAGGAGAAATTTCTTTCAAGTGGTGAGCCTATGGAATTTTCTGCCACAGAGTGGTCAAGGCCAAAACACTGAATGTCTTCAAGGAGTTAAATATAGTTATTCAGGTCAAAGGTCCAGAACAAAAATCTTCAGCTGCTTCATCAATGACCTTCCCTTGACCATAAGGTCAGAAGTGGGGATGTTTGCCAATAATCACACAATGTTCAACACAATTCATGATACCTCAGATACAGAAGTAGTCCATGTTCAAATGAAACAAGATCTGGATAAGATCCAGGCTTGGGTTAACAAGTGGCAAGTAACATTCACACCACAGAAATGCCAGGCAATGACCATCCCCAAGACAATCTAATCACTGCCCTTAGATATTCAATGGTGTTACCATCATTCCTCCCAGTATCAACATCCTCTGTGTTAGCACTGACCAGAAGCTCAACTGGACTTGCCACATAAATGCAGTGACTACAAAGGCAAGTAACTCACCTCTTGATTTCCCAAAGCCTGACTTCCATTTACAAGGCACAAGTCTGGAGTATGATGGAATACTCCCCACATGCCTAGTTGAGTGCAGCTCCAACAACACTCAAGTAGCTTAACACTATCCACAACAAAGCAGCTGCTGACTGTCACCATATCCACAAGTACCCACTCACCTCTTCACCAATGCTTGGTCACGGCAGCATGTACTAACTACAAGATGCATTTTAGAAATTCACCAAAGTTCCTGAGACAGCACCTTCCAAACCCAGCAATGTCCACATCCCACAACGGAATATCAATAAAAAAGGATCAAGGGAATGGGGAGGATAACACAACAGGATACTGATTTGGTTGGTCAATCACTATCATAGTGCACAGGCTTGAGGAGCTGAACGACCTATTCCTGTGATTACATTGTACAGATTTAGCAAGACCGCCCTACTTTTCGACTCCAGTAACTTTGAAATAAATGCTAACACTCCACTTGCTGTCCCAATTACCCAGGAAATGTGGCTACAAGCTTCTTGTGATGAGTTGGATGAGGATTCCCAAATCCTTTTGTTCTGTAGCTATCTGCAGTTTTTCTCTATTTAATTATGTGCAGCTCTCCTATTCCTCCTGCCAAACTGCGTAACCTCTCATTTTCCCATGTTAAATTCCATCTGCTAAGTTTTTGCCCACTCACTTAATCCCATTGTCACTTCCGATATTTCAATAAAACAAACTTGCAAATCAGGAAGAACGCAACTGAACTGCATTAAAATCCTGCAGCACAGCAGGAGGCTGCAATCTTGTTATCTGAAGAAAGGACCAGAATAACAGAACTGAAAAGAGCATCAAGGCGTTCTTTTACTGGATAAGAGATTTTGACTATCCACAACATGTTGCCAGGTGAACTGAACAAACATTCAAACTTAGGACCAAACAAGGACATCGAAAGAACAACTATGAGAAGTACCTGAGCAACACTTAATCCTGTACCACCTTAACGCACTTTCCCTAAACTGTATCCTTGCTCCATACTCACCGACTGCACTGCCATGAAGCCTGGTGGGTAGAACTCTGGTGCACTAGCTGATAGTTTTGACTGGATGGTAAATGCTTCCATTCGCTGTGGTTTAACCATGGCAGTATTTGTGCTGTGAGACAGATATTGGTCATGAGATCCCAATGCCATCTGGCCGCGGCTGCTACTCTCTGGAAAATTACAAAAAGACAAAGTGTCAACTTTTTTTCTGCTCATTCTTCCTCCCATGTGCCAAAATTAAGATTCAATACAAAATTCTCATTTCCACTCAACAAACAGAGATCTACTTCTGGTCCAGCAAGTACATCTGAGTGCACTTGCTAGCTGAGCATTACACAGGCTCAAGAGACAATATTCAATCAGTATTCTCATATCTGAAACTGCTGGTATTAACAGATCCCAATGGTCTGATTTAGGGATTTACTCAAGTATAACTTGTTCTATACAAATCACCTTCAGTGTAATAAACAAGAGAAATATTACAGAAAAGCAGACATTAGAATCAAAGTTCTTGGAATCCCATGGCAATAAAGATCCAAACAGAACAAACCAGTCAGCAAGAGGTAAAGCTCAATCAAAGCCAAGTGATTGGCCTTGGCTTCACAAACAGACTGCCAAAGCCAAGTATTAAATAAGCCACAAGCGTTTCAGGTACACTTACATAACTCCACTAGTAATAGCAGTGACAATTCAAGCGCTTGATTAGGAAATGCCAGAAAAAGATCAATATCCATTGAAGAATTCTACTATCACACTGGTTCAGGTCACTCTGCTGTAACGCTTGCTTCATTAACGCAAGTTCATTGTAACGTCATGATTTGGAGATGCTGATGCTGGACTGGAGTGTGCAAAGTTAAAAATCACAACACCAGGTTATAGTCCAATAGGTTTGATTGGAAGCACTAGCTTTTGGAGCGCTGCTCCTTCATCAGGTGGTTGTGGAGGACACAAATGTAAGTCAGAATTTATAGCAAAAGTTTACTGTGTGATGTAACTGAAATTATACATTGAAAAATACCTGGATTGTTTGTTGAGTCTTTCATCTGTTCGAATACCATGATAGTTTCACTTCTTTCATATGTAAATCACAAAACCTTTTTTTAAAAAGTTACATTCTAAGGTTAACTGTATGGTGGCACAGTGGTTAGCACTGCTGCCTCACAGCGCCAGAGACCCGGATTCAAATCCCTCCTCGGGCAACTGTGTGTGTGGAGTTCGCACATTCTCCCAGTATCTGCGTGGGTTTCCTCCGGGTGTTCCAGTTTCCTCTCACAGTCCAAAAATGTGCAGGTTTGGTGAATTGGCCATGCTAAATTGTCCGTAGTGTTAGGTGAAGGGGCAAATGTAGGGGAATGTGTGTGAGTGGGTTGCTCTTCGGAGGGTCGGTGTGGACTTGTTGGGTTGAAGGGCCTGTTTCCACACTAAGTAATCTAATCTAAAAAAAACTAACGATTGGTGTCAGCCAGATAATATGTTGAAGGTGTTAGCCCCCTGTGTTCCCTGTCTGTGCTATAATGTTTAGACTGATTCTAATCTAAAAAGTGAGTTAACAGAGTCTTACATGGATTCATGAAGTTTTTGAGCAAAGTACAATGTAACTCTGCAAGTACAAATTCACTCCACATGCGTGTGCGAGTGCGTGGGTGTACATACGTATAGTGCAATGGTGGTCACCTGTAATGTGACAGGAACCCAAGGTCCCGGTTGAGGCCCTCCCTATGGGTACGGAACTTAGCTATCAGCCTCTGCTTGGCCACTTTTCGCTGCTGCCTGTCCCAAAGTCCGCCTTGGAGGATGGTCACCCGAAGGTCCAAGGTCAAATGTCCTGGACCACTGAAGTGTTCCCCAACTGGGAGGGAACACTCCTGTCTGTTGACTGTTGTGGGGTGCTCATTCATCTGTTGCCATAGCCTTTGTTCGGTTTCCCCAATGTACCATGCCTCAGGGCATCCTTGTCTGCAACATATAAGATAGATAATGTTGGCTGAGTCACATGAGTACCTGTCACGTACATGGTGGGAGCTGTCCCCACGTGTAATGGTGGTATCCATGTCCACACTCTGACACGGCTTGCAGCGCCAACCATGACAGGGTTGGACGGAGTTGGCCTGAAAGCCAGGCAGCTTGCTATGAACAATGATCTGTTTGAGGTTTGGCAGTTGGTTAAAGGCAAACAGTGGAGGTGTGGGGAAGGTCTTGGCGAGGTGCTCATCCTCATTGATAATGCGTAGCAAGTCACGGAGAACACGGCGTAGTTTTTTAGCTTTTGGGAAGTACTGGACAAGGAAGGGTACCCTGTCGGTTGCAGCATGTGTCTGTATCCTGAGGTCATTACAGTTCCCTTCTGTGGCACGTTGGAACTGGTGGTCGATGAGTTGAGCATCGTACCCCGTTTTTATGAGGGCATCCCTGAGTACTTCCAGGTGTCCGTCACGTTCCTCCTCATCTGAGCAGATCCGGTGTACAGGTAGGGCTTGTCCATAGGGGATGGCTGTTTTAATATGTTTTGGGTGGAAGCTGGAGAAGTGTAGCATTGTGAGGTTGTCTGTGGGTTTGCGGTAGAGGTGGTGCTGAGGTGTCCCTCCTTGTTGGAGATGCACATGTCCAAGAATGAGACAGATAGTCGAGAGTAGTCCATGGTGAGTTTGATGGCGGGATGAAACTTGTTTATATCACTGTAGTTTTACCAGTGACTCCTCGCCATGGGTCCAGAGGAAGAAAGTGCTGTCAATGTACAGTGTATAATGGTGTATAATGTTCGTTGGAGATCCTGGGTAGAGATGAAGTCTTGTTCGAACCTGTGCATGAAGATGTTGACATATTGGGGTGCAAATTTGGTTCCCATGGCTGTTCCATGTGTCTGGATGAAGAACTGGTTGTCAAAGGTGAAGACGTTGTGATCAAAGATAAAGCGGATGAGTTGTAGGACGGTGCTCGGAGATTGGCAGTTGATGGTGTTGAGTACTGAGGCTGTTGCCGCGATGCTGTCATTGTGGGAGATGCTGGTGGAGAGTGCTGAAACGTCCATTGTAACGAGGAATGTTCCCGGTTCGACTGGTCTGTGGGTGCTGAGTTTCTGTAAGAAATCCATAGTATCGCGACAGAAGCTGGGGATCCACTGTACAATAGGTTTCAAGATGCCTTCAACATAGCCGGAGAGGATCCCATTGCCTGATACGATGGGACATCCTGATGTATTGGCTTTATCTTTGGAAGGCAGTAGAAGTCGCCTACACGAGAAGTACGTGGAAAGAGGACGCATAGAGAACTCTGAAGGATTGGATCCAAAGTCCTGATCTATGTGTTTAATTCACGGGTGTGTTCTTTGGTCGGATCAGCTGGTAGTTGCCTGTAGTGTTCCTGGTTGTTCAGTTGCCAGTCCACTTCCTTGCAGTAATCTGTTCTATTCTGAATTACGATGGCTCCTCCTTTGTCTACTGGTTTGATGACAATGTTGTGATTGGTTTTGAGAGCATGGATGGCGTTGCATTGTGAACGGGTGATGTTTTGCTCTACCTTATGAGTATGGCTGATGAATCTGGCATTTATATATTTCCTGACAGTTTGAGTATACATGTCAAGCCCAGGGCAACAGCCCTCTGGTGAGGCTGATAGCTAAGTTCTGTACCCATAGGGAGGGCCTCAACTGGGATCTTGAGTTCACTACTGGTGATTACCATTGCACTATATACACACACAGACACTCCTACACATACACACACACACATACACATTCTCCTATTTACACACACATACACAGACACACTCACAATCCCACACACACACACGCATGCATCCTCTCACAGACTTAGACACTCTACATTCACATACGCACACATATACACTCACTCTCACAACCCCCCCATCCCAGACAGACACACACATATAATATATATATTTATATTTGTGGGGTGAATTTGTACTTGCAGAGTTACATTGTACTTTGCTCAAAAACTGCATGAATCCATGTAAGACTCTGTTAACTCACTTTTTAGATTAGAATCAGTCTAAACATTATAACACAGACAGGGAACACAGGGGGCTAACACCTTCAACATATTATCTGGCTGACACCAATTGTGACAGTTAACCTGAGAATGTATCTTTTTAAAAAAAAAGGTTTTGTGATTTACATACGAAAGAAGTGAAACTATCATGGTATTCGAACAGATGAAAGACTCAACAAACAATCAAGGTATTTTTCAATGTATAATTTCAGTTACATCACACGGTCAATTTTTGCTATAAATTCTGTGCCTTACAATTGTGTCCTCCACAACCACCTGATGAAGGAGCGGCGCTCCGAAAGCTAGTGCTTCCAATTAAACCTGTTGGACTGTAACCTGGTGTTGTGATTTTTAACATCATTCTAATGTGATTGACAAATTGGGAACACTGTTTCTAAAGGACAAACTTTTAAAACTTGTGTCAGCTGTATTGCAATTACATCGTCAACACTTGAAGCATGACTCTTCTATAGTGTGGGGTTGCACAAGAATGCAACTATAGCATTATTGAAGAATGACCTGTAGAGTTGCAGGCAGTCGGTCAGCTCCATTGGCTGGCCAACTCGTTTGCGATAGAATAATACCTATGGTTGAGTTTCAATCCCACCCCAGTTGATATCATCATGAAGGTCCCAACCTCTTAACTGCAGCCCTCACCTAAGACATTGTGACCTTTAGGTGAAACTCACTACCAGTCGTCTCTCTCCAATGAGAGAGAGCAGCCCTTTGGTCGCCTGGATCTAAGGCACAGCATGCTTCTGGAGAGAATGGTGCTTTTTTGTGTGTTTGCCTTTTGAATATCTATGACATAATCTTGGGCTGCGTATCTTCTGCGAATAAAATGATAAGTTGCCTTCCAGTCTGTTAGTTTGATGGGTGAGATTGGGTGAAAGGAATGTATTTAACAACTGGTGGCAATGTTTTCCAACCTATTTGGAAATTGCCTAGCTTCCAACTCAGCACCTTCTTGAAACAGAAATAAAGCAGTAGGGACAAAGCAGATCAAACCCACATCCCCACAACTTAGGGCACTTTGCAGAGGAAGTTTAACATTGCAAATAAAACAAAAATAATGGAAATACTCAGCAGGTCTGGGAGCAGCGGTGGAGAAAGTTAAAATTTAAGGGCAAGGATCTTTCTTCATAACTGGAGGGCTGGGGGGAGGAAGAAACCTGGAAACATCATTTTCGCCTATGTACATTCAACACCATTAGGCCTCGTATATTATTGGGAATAAACCATTACCAAACAGAAATAGCCATGCTCAGACAACTCTTCAAGAATTTGGGGAACTATTTACATCCTCTAATCTTAATTTATCAGAATTCACTTTTTTCCATCCTGAGGACAGTCATTGAATCAGACACTACGGAAGAGCCCATCAAGTTAGCACTGGCAAAAAAAAGTTTAAAATCGATGCTCGCCCCATTTTCCAGCAATTGGCTCAGAGCCTTAAATGTCATGTCATTTCAAGCGCTCATCTAAGTACTTAGTGTGTGTGATCTTTCCAACCTCAACTATCCTCGCAGACACCGAAGTTTAGATTCCCACCACCCACTGGATTAAAAATATTTACTTCAAATCCCCTCTAAACCTCCTGGCTTTCACTTGCAAATTATGTTCTCTTACATGTGGGCGGCTCGGTGCACAGTGGTTAGCACTGCTGCCTCACAGCGCCAGAGACCCGGGTTCAATTCCTGCCTCAGGCAACTGTCTGTATGGAGTTTGCACATTCTCCCCGTGTCTGCGTGGGTTTCCTCCGGGTGCTCCAGTTTCCTCCCACAGTTCAAAATTGTGCAGGTTAGGTGAATTGGCCATGCTAAATTGCCTGTAGTGTTACATGAAGGGGTAAATGTAGGGGAATGGGTCTGGGTGGGTTGCGCTTCGGTGGGTCGGTGTGGACTTGATGAGTTGAAGGGACTGTTTCCACACTGTAAGTGATCTAAGATCTAAGTAATCATTCAACCCTTCAATCAAGTGGAACAGCTGCTTTCTGTTCATCTGCTCATCCCTATAATCTTAAAACAACTCAATCAGATCCCTTCTCAGCCTCCTCTGCTCTAAAGAAAACAACAGTTTAGCCAGCCCCTCCTCACAGCTGAAGTGCGCCATGCCAGGAAACGTCCTGGTGAATCTCCTCTGTACACCCTCCAGGCCAACCATATCCTCCCTATAACTAGGTGATGAGAATTGCACACAGTACTCCACTTGTGGCCGAACCAAAGTCCAGTACAGTTCCAACATGACTTCCCTGCTTGTTATTCTTATAATCTATGCCATGTTCCATATGCCTTAATTACCCTATTAAGCTGTCCCACCACTTCGAGAAATCCGTGAACAAGCACCCCAAAAGCCCTCTGTTCCTCTGAGCTTCCTAATGCCTTGTCATTCATTGAGTACTCCCTTGGCTTCTTCCTTCTTTACCAGGAAGTCAGGAAAGAGGACTTTGAAGGGTCAACACAGTTAAGGTTTACACTATCCAGGACAAAGCAGCCTCTGATTGTGTGAAGGTAGTGAATGCTTATGATGAATAGGGTGCCAAAGTATTGCAATGAATATCACATCCTACAGTATGCATTGCAGCAAGTCACCAAAGCTCCTCTGACAACACCTTCTAAACTTATGACCACTATCACCCCAAAGATAAATGCAGATTCGTGGGAACACAACCTCCTCAAAATTCCCCACAAAGCCACACACAATCCTGACTTGAAATTGGATTATTATTTCTTCGCTGATGCTGGTCAAAATCTTGGAACCCCTGCTCTAACAGCACCATGGTGTCCTTGCCACTGTAGAGGCTCAGGAAGGCAGCTCACCTTCTCCAGGCCGTTAGGGAAGGGCAATAAATGTGGACCAAGCCAACAATGTCTGCATCCGATAAATAACAACAGAAAACCTTTCTTAAAAGCCATATGGACAACCTTCAATGTATTCTAGTTATCACCCTTCTCTGCTCATTTCATTAAAAACAAAATCAACAGGATCAATCAAATACTATCTGCTTTTTGTTACTCAGGACTAGCTCTCAGGAAATGTGTATGGCTGTCATATTTGCCACTTTTCAATCACCCGCATTAAGAAAATTTAGAAGATGAAGGGAATCCCTTCAGTTCCCTTTGTTTTTCCGAACCTGAAATGAACGCCATCTTGCTACCAAGCCTGTCATGACCATGGATCATGACCCCAGATCACAAATAGACATGTTGAACTTTAATTACATGTTTTTCCAAAAAAAGGACATTGAACCAAAGGTTCTGCTCGAAATGTCGACTCTCCTGCTCCTCAGAATCTGCCCGACCAGCTGTGCTTTTCCAGGACCACACTTGTTGACTCTTACGTCCAACATTTGCAGTCATCATTTTCTCCTCCCTACTATCTCTCCAGTGTCATTTTCCAGTAGTCCAATGCCCACTTTTGTCTCTCTTTTGCCCTTTATTTAAAGAAACACTTACAGTCTTACTTTATATTACTGACTATTTCACCCTCATATTTAATTTTTTCCCTTGTTATTTTTTCCTGTCGCCCTCTGTTGGTTTTTGTAAGCTTCCCAATCCTCTGGTTTCCTATGCCCCTCACATTATATGCTTTCTCTTTTGCTTTTATGCTATCCCTGACTTCCCTAGTCAGCCATGGTTGCCTCATCCTCCCTGCACCATGCTTCTTTTTCGTCGGGATCAATCTCTGTTGTGTCTCCTCAATTACTCCCAGAAACTCCTGCCCTTGCTGCTCCCCTGTCTTTCCTATCAGGCTCCTCTCCCAGTCGGTTCTACCCAGCTCAGCCCTCATGCCTCTGTAGTTACCCTTATTCAGCTAGAATACTGTTAGCTCTGATTCTACCTTCTCCTTCTGAATTTACTCTGCAATGTGAATCCTATTAGGATCACTGCCTAAGGATTCCTTCACCTTCAGTTCCCTCAGCAAGTCTGCCTCATTGCACAACAAAAATTCCAGTATTGCATTCCCTAATCGGCTCCGCCACAAGCTGCTCCAAAAAAACCATCTTGTAGACATTCCAAAAATTCCTTTTCTTGGAATCCACGACCAATCTGATTTTCCCAATCGCCTGCATAATAAAATCCCCCATGATCACTGTAACTTGGCCTTTCTTACAGATTTTTCTCTTTGTGTATCTTGAGCACCAGCTCCTGACTGCTGTTCAGAGGCC
The DNA here is from genome assembly GCF_004010195.1 of Chiloscyllium plagiosum. NCBI lineage: Eukaryota > Metazoa > Chordata > Chondrichthyes > Orectolobiformes > Hemiscylliidae > Chiloscyllium > Chiloscyllium plagiosum. Next base: position 2,519,376 of record NC_057711.1, on the reverse strand, counting down.
TGTATATAACTCCAACTATTTCGTTTATTACGACTGATTTAATTTCATTTCATATTCAGAAGGCAACGCCATCCCGTTTGCCCACCTGCCTATCTTTTCAACAGAATATATATCCTCGAATATTCAGCTCCCAATCCTGATCCCCTTGCAGCCTGGTCTCCATAATGCCTACCAAGTCGTACCTGCCGCAAACTCATTTACCTTATTCCTTAAACTGCGTGCATTCAGATATAACACCTTCAGTCCTGTATGAACCATCCCTCTTCTCACTGCTGTTTGTTTGTCCAGTGTGCTTGAAGTTTGATTGCTAATCCTTTCCAAACACACTGTCCTATTTGTGTCTGTACTGGAGATTTTAATAACCTCGCCTGAGTTCTGCACTCTTACCTCCTCCTTTAACTTGGGCTTTCTAATTTCCTCTATAACTCAGTGGTGTGACTGTCACCTGAAACACAGCGCCCAGGTAATTCTCCCTCTCCCTGATGAGAAAGCTTGTAGCCTTCCGTGTGACACATCTGCTACAGGATATGCAGGAAAGTGCTTGACCACAGTGGGTGGACCCATTTTTATGAAGAGTTAAGGATATCTCTTAAATATCAATGGATCAGTGTAAATAAGGTGATAACATTTATGCATTTGTGGAATGTGTGGCAGTACTTCGTTTTGACCCAGAGGGCTGGAAGCTGCGCATATTTTACAGTTGGGAGGTCAGATAACTGCATTTCTGGTTTATACTGAAGGCCCTTAACAAAACTCATACTAAATAGGAAAAGAACTTGCAATTTAATAAGCTGAGTGGAATATGCACATAATAGAACAATTCTGATACATCTTTATGTATACTACACTGAGCAGATTTGAATTTATGAAGCTCAGCTCTGTAATCTTGACTGTTCTGGAATGTGAATGTCTCATTACCCTTAAAAGCTACGAAAACACAAAGGTTGAAACTGAGAGGTTTAAGAAAGTTGGAAGATGCTCATACGTGTGAGGGGCGGGGGGGAGGGATGGAGAGACAAGATGGAAACTCTTGTGGTCTGATTTGAGTGCACAGTTGCTTGTCATAGATTGAATGCTTGTGTTTTGTTCCCTAGAGCTCGAGATCTGGGAATGTTATGAATTTAATGTGCATATTGGGACTCTAAGACGATTTTTTTTTTTAAAAAGCCATGTCATAGGACAACAGTACTGGGCATGTTAGCTGAGCGAGGTTACCTCATGACCTTTTCCACATAGTTTAGACTAGTCTCTTATTATGACATACTGTTACAAGGGAAGCTTATCTTGCCAAGGCAATTGGCCTGGCTTGATCAGGGTTTCCCATTTTGATGTGCATGTAGCCTAATTAGTCAAGCATACTCAGGCCTGTCAATTAGTTTCTCTTCCCCTACAAACTTTTGCCATTTTATTGTTGCTTATCTGATTAAGGACATGGGTATTTTTGTAATCTCAGTACCAATTTCTGTATAAAGACAGCTTGTTTGCAACAATAAGGGGAGTAGCCTGAACGAGCTCTTGGGGATAAGAGCTGGCACCGCTACTCTGCTATGGTTTAAAACCTTAGCTCAAGCATGGCTTGTAGGTATCTATGTTATAGTGTAACATTGATAGATGCCATAGATAAATCAAGGTAATTTGAAGTGTAAGAGTTTTATATTCCAGACTACCACAGAGTACGATCACCGGGATGAACCAAAAGAGGCTTACAGGTCGAGTCTATTACAGATTGCCCTGAGCCGTCTTTAATAGATACTTTAACACTGATGTCTCACAATGTTTGAAGCTCACACTCCAGCTCATCGACTCTGGGCCGGGCTTTCTCAAGCAACCATTTACTACAGATATGATCACTGGGAATGACAATGGGGTTCAACAGCTTCCAAATCATGCAGAAACAACGCATCGTCTGACCCTCCATCCTTATCTAATTTAATTAATTTTGAATATTTCAGAATTGTTTTTTTACTCTTTTTATATCTCTGCTTATTTTCTCAATCTGAATGCAAGTTGTAACCAATAACTTCACGATGCAATTTAACATACATTCACCCTAAACCCATTTGACAACATTTGGCCCATATCCCTCTAAACCCGTTACTAATCATTGACCCACTCAGATGCCTTTTAAATGTTGTAATCGTACCTGCCGTGAGAATGTGTATGGGGTACAAGCAAGCAGGGAAAAAGTTAAGTTCTGAGTTTTGTGAAACAAGAAATTCAGGTCTAGAGTGGTGCTGGAAAAGCACAGCAGTTCAGGCAGCATCCAAGGAGCAGGAAAATCGACGTTTTGGGCCAAAGCCCTTCATCAGGAATAGAGGCAGGATGCCTGCAAGATGGATAGATAAATGAGGG
>NC_057711.1:2494940-2516122 GCF_004010195.1 Chiloscyllium plagiosum | reverse complement strand
GGCATGGACCTGACCAGGTAGTCACGGAGGGAACGGTCTTTGCAGAAGGCGGAAAGTGGTGGGGAGGGAAATATATCCCTGGTGGTGGGGTCCGTTTGGAGGTGGCGGAAATGTCGTCAGATGATTTGGTTTATGCAAAGGTTGGTAGGGTGGAAGGTGTGCACCAGGGGGGTTCTGTCCTTGTTACGATTGGAGGGGTGGGGTCTGAGCATGACTCAGATCAGATAAGAACTTACAGTTAACAATGGGGTGATGCAGGCAAGGGTAATGGGTTAACAAGGTGGAAAAGCAGCCATTATATAGACCCATTTAACAAGATATGGAAGCATTCAGTATGTAACGTCATGATGTGAAGCCAGTTATTCCTTGTGTAACAGCAGATCACTTAATCTTGACTATTGATACTCATTGATTGTAACGATCATCCAATCAATATCCATGCTGCCTGATCTGGATGCTCCTCCCTGTAAAATGACTATATAGTTCGTTGAGAAACTACAGTTCCAGAGAAGACAGTGAACTCATGTCTCTGCAATCGTTCTCTCTCCCATTCGGACCCAAAATAAAGAAGAAGGAGATAAGACTATACTGTGTCTCTGAATGTTTTGCTTTGACTGATGGGGCAACAGGACGACACCGCCATCACTTCTTCTGACAGCTCATTCCATATACCTGCTGCATGAAGACGTTGCACTTTAGGCCCCTTTTGAATCGTTCCTTCTCACCTTGGATTCTGGGTAATCCCAAGATGGAGCACAGGAAAAAATTGTGGCTCTAAGAGCTGCTCCTTTTTGAGGTATTTTAGGTGTTGGAGGGGATTTCCTCGAATTCCAGGAGCAGCAATTACTGTTTTATAAGCTGTTGCAATGTATTGGAACTTTGGGGAAAACAATCAAACCAACTTTTAAAAACAGAAGACAGACAAAAGGCGGCAACCACATGGTCAGTGAGGGAGAGAGAGAAAGAAACTGACACTGCTACCTGACACAGCAGTGAATTTGCACAGTTAATGCCTTTACTGTGTGAGCTCATGTATCTCTGGTCATCGGAGTGCATCTAGGAAAAATTAAACAGTGAAATTCACAGCTGACCTTGAAGGAACCGATAAGGGCAAGCTCACAGAAGAGGAACGAGCAAGTGCAGTTTTGAATGTGTACCCTTGCTATAAGTCTACAGTCGTGAGTAGAGTGGGTTCTTTCTTGATATGTTTTATTGAGATCTGTCTCTTGATTAAATGTTAAAAATATAAACCATAAGTACTAAGTTAGCCTGGAGCACTGTTTTTAGAGCAAAAAGGTGGTGCTATTTTCTGGGTATGTAGATGGTGAAGGAGCAAAGTTGGCCTTTAGTAGAGTGATGTGCTCTTCCTGTTAGATGTGGGAGTTTAGGGAGAGTTTCCATGTTACAGATGATTATTTCTGCAGGAAGTGTCTGTGGTTGCGAATCCTATCAGATCTCATGGGGTTGGAGTGCCAGTTAGAGGCAATGAAGGATTTGCAAGAGCACAGAGTTATGATGGATGGCAGGAATAGGAAGGAAGAATAGCTGTAGATACAGTCACATAGACGGGTTAACTCCAGAAAAGGTCAGAGGGGTAGGCATGTAGTGCAGGAGTCTTCTGTGACCATCCCAATTTAAACAAGTATGCTGTCTTGTCAAGTGTAGATGACGACAGAATCTCAGGGGAACGTAGCACAAATAGCCAAGTTTCCGGTACTGAGACTGGCTCGAATGTAATGAGGGGTACGTCAGGTTCCAAGTGATCAATTGTGAGAGGGGTCTATGTAGTCCAAGGCACAGGCAGACGTTTGTGGCCAGCAATGAAAAATCAGAATGGTGTGTTGCCTCCCTGGTGCCAGGATCAAGGATATCTCAGAGAGGGTGCAGAATGCTCTCAAAGGGGACAGGGACAGATTGGAGCTAACGACATAGGAAGGAAAAAGGATGAGATTCTGAAAGGAGAATATAGAAAGTTAGGCAGGAATTTAAAATGGAGGCCCTCGAGGGTAGTATAATCTGGATTACTCCCAGCGCTATGAACTAGTGAGGGTAGGAATAGGAGGATCGAGTATATGAATGCATGGCTGAGGAGCTGGTGCAGGGGAGAAAGGTTCACATTTTTGGATCATTGGAATAGCTTCTGAGGTAGAAGTGACCTGTACAAAGAGGACGGACTGTACCTGAATTGGAAGGGGACTAATATATTGGAAAATTTGCTAGAGCTGCTGAGGGGATTTAAACTAGTAAGGTGGGGTCGGAACCCAGGGAAATCGTGAGCAAAGAGATCAAACTGAGAATGGCACAATTGGAAAAAGGAGCAATTCAAAACAGTCAGGGGAGGCAGGAACAAAGCAGAGAACAAGAGTTTAGATCAGAGTGGTGCTGGAAAAGCACAGGTCAGGTAGCATCCAAGGAGCAGGGAAATCGACGTTTCAAGCAAAAGCTCTTAATCAGGAAACGTCAATTTTCCTGCTCCTTGGATGCTGCCTGACCTGCTGTGTCTTTCCAGCACCACTCTGATCTAAACTCTGGTTTCCAGCATCTGCAGTCCTCACTTTTGCCAAAGCAGAGAACAAGGTAAAACTGATAAATTAAATGGCATTTACTTCGATGCAAGAGGCCTAACAGGTAGGCAAGTGAACTCAGAGCATGGCGAAAATGAGCACTGCAGATGCTGGAGATTAAAGTCAAGAAATGGGACTGGGATATCATAGCAATTACAGAAACGTGGCCCAGGGATGGACAGAACTGGCAGCTTAATGTTCCACAAGGATTAGGGCTGAGCCCACTACTTTTCGTCATTTATATAAATGATTTGAATGCAAACATGGGAGGTATAGCTACTAAGTTTGCAGATGACACCAAAATTTGAGGTGTAGTGGACAGTGAAGAACGTTACCTCAGAGTACAACGGGGTCTTGATCAGGTAAGCCAATGGGCTGAGGAGTAGCAGGTGGAGTTTAAGTTTAGACAAATGCAAGATGCTGCATTTTGGAAAAGCAAATCGGCGCAAGACCTATACACTTAAAAGGTAAGGTCCGAGAGAGTGTTACCGAACAAAAAGACCTTGGCATGCAGGTTCATAGCTCCTTGAAAGTAGAGTCGCAGGTAGATAGGATTGAGAAGGTGGTTGATATGCTTTACTGGTAGGAGAAAGTGAGGACTGCAGATGCTGGAGATCAGAGCTGAAAATGTGTTGTTGGAAAAGCGCAGGTCAGGCAGCATCCAAGGAGCAGGAGAATCGACGTTTCGAGCATGAGCCCTTCTTCAGGCTCATGCCCGAAACATCGATTCTCCTGCTCCTCAGATGCTGCCTGACCTGCTGCGCTTTTCCAGCAACACATTTAAGCTTTACTTTACTGGTCACAGCTTTGAGTGTAGGAGTTGGGAGGTCATGTTATGACTGTACAGGACATTGTTTTGAGGAAATTAGAAAGCAACAAGTTCCATTTTTACTTCTTTTTCATGACATATTGGGAATTCAAGGGTTAAGCATTCCACTGCTAAAAGGACTCACTGCACTATCGATTGCATGCCTGTCCTCTTACACAATGAGCAGGGACATCACAGCAGAGAGGTTGGCTGACTCCCAGAGAACAGAATCCTCTGGAACCATACATGTGGATTTCACTTGCAGCCTCAGGCAAAGGGGTTTGCCCTCTTTAGACAAGACTGATTGCCTTGGTCATAACCTTATTAACTGCCTCCTGTGCCCATTATCATGCTCCCCCTATCTATTAACATCAGCATGTGAATCCAACAATGAGAACAAAGCAAAGTCCTTCTATTTAAATCTCTATCCAACAACATATGATTATGAAGAACGCAATAACCAGCCCCTATAAACCATTCGCTAGTTATCACAGGAAGTCGGCAATCACCGGGCACTGTAAAACTGTAATTACCTGCCTTAATGTGACAGCAATCAACCATGTGACTTGTCGACCTCTGTATTATTCCTTCAAAATATACCGCCTTCGTGTGGAGGGCAGAGATTCGTTGAGAATTGCCACCACAAGTAGACTAACTCCTCCTTTGGTGTCACCTAGAATCTCTTGCCGGCTGCCCGCTAATAAAACATCTACCATTGTACTGAAACTTGTGTCATCCAGATTTGTGGAAAAGTTACTTCAACAGGTTAGGCCACTTTTAGACTACTGCGTGCAATTCTGGTCTTCTTCCTATTGGAAGGTATTCCTAAACTTGAAAAGATTGAGACAAGATTTACAAGGATGTTGCCAGGGTTGGAGGATTTGAGCTATAGGGAGAGGTTGAACAGGCTGGGGCTGTTTTCCCTGGAGCATAAGAGGCTGAAGGATGACCTTAGAGGTTTATAAAATCATAAGGGGCATGGATAGGGTAAATAGGCAAAGTCTTTTCCCTGGGTGGGGGAATTCAGAATTAGCGGGCATAGGTTTAGGGTGAGAGGGGAAAGATATAAAAGAGACCTAAGGGGCAACTTTTTCCACACAGAGGGTGGTACGTGTATGGAACGAGTTGCCAGAGGAAGTGGTGGAGATTGGTACAATTGCAACATTTAAAAGGCATCTGGATGGGTATATGAATAGGAAGGGTTTAGAGGGATATGGGCCAAATGTTGGTAAATGGGATTTGATTAATTTAGGATATCTGGTCGGCCTGGACCGAAGGGTCTGTTTCCATGCTGTACACCTCTATGACTACGACACTAGGCCCTCCAGTTTTGGACTCCTCCATTCTAGGATAAAGACCTTGACTATTCATCTATCCATGCCCCTCATGATCTAGATTAATCTCTGCAAAGGTCACTTCTCAACCTGCAATGCTCCAGAGAGAAAAGACTCAACCTCCCGATAACTCAAACCCTCCATGCCCAGCAACAGCCATTAAACCTTTCCTGCACCCTCTCAAGTTGAACATCTTTCCTATAGAAGGGCAACCAAAATTGTATGTAGTTTTAGTAGTGTCCTCGCCAATGTACAGCCTCAACATGACATCCCAATTCCTGTACTCAATGTTCTCCACAGTAAATATAGATACAAAATATTAATTTAGCACTGATGTAGGTTTGCTTGCTGAGCTGGAAGGTTTGTACTCAGACATATGTCACCATACTACGTAATATCTTCAGCCTATGAGTTTTGTTTGTTGTCTGTATAGGGTCTTTCAGGTTCATGAGCTGCTGTTTTAGTGTGTTGGTGGGTTTGTGGGCGACCATAATGACAAGGGGTCTGAGTAGTGGATGACACTTTTGTTATCACTAAACGAAACAAATTAGAGGAAACCTTCAAGACCATCAATAATACTCTTACTGGCATAAAATTCATTAAAGAGGAAAACATCAACAAACTGCCATTTCTAGATGTCATAATAAAATGAAAAGCCAATGGGGAACTTCAAACCAGCGCCTTCAGGAAAACATACAGACCAAATATTGAACTACGAGAACAATCATTCCAACATCCACAAATTAAGCTGCATTAGAACATATTTCAACGAGCCACCACTCTCTGCAGCGCAGAGGAAAATCACCGACAGTGTATTAAAAAAGAACAGGTACGCAATGAACTCAGCTTGCCGGTTTCTCAGCAACAAACCCAAACAAGCAGATAAAACATGTCCAGAAACCCTAGCCACTCTCTCCTACATCAAAGACATCTCGGAAATGACTGCCAGACGACACAGACACCTTGGCATCATGACAGCCCACAAACCCACCAACACACTGAAACAGCAGCTAATGGAACTTGAAAGACCCGAGACAGACAAGCAAAACTAATGTCATTTACAAAATACCGTGCAAGAACTGTAACAAACACTACACTGGACAAACAGGCAGAAAATTAGCCACCGGGATACATGAACATCAACTAGCCACAAAAAGACATGACCCATTCTCACTAGTATCCTTACATATGGATGAGGAAGGACACTAATGCGACTGGAATAACACATCCACCCTAGGACAAGCCAAAGAGAGACACATGCGAGAATTCCTAGCAGCATGGCATCCCAAGTGGGACTTAATCCACAAACACATTAAGTTGGTTCCCATTTAACACCCCCTGAGAAAAAGAACAGGAAATGACATCACCTTAGGAAATGATGTCACCACAGAAAATAACATCACTAACCCAAGGGAACTCAAACACAAATAGAAAGCAGGCTACAACACCAGTGCTTCATCTGGAGGCTCACTGAAGATGTTACCTATTATGGTGTTGAAATGTCTGAAAACGAACCTTCAAGCTCAGCGAGCAAACCTACATCCAGAACCTCAACCTGAGCTACAAATATTCTCAAAACCCGATTCATTTAGTATCTCACCCATCTCCTGTGGTAGTACACAGATGGCCACATTGAATTTAGGGGTTTCTGTTGTCTTCCTAGGTACTCTTTTGCCTTTAGCATACTGAGAGAATCTCTTTGGGTTCTCCTTCACTCCATTTGCCAAAGCCATCTCATGTCCCCTTTTTACCCTCCTGAATTCCCTCTGAAGTATACTCCCACTGCTGTTATACACCTACAGAAATTCACTTGATCCCAACTGTCTATCCCTGATATATGCCTACAACTCTTACTTCACCACAGCCTCAACACCTCTAGTCATCCAACATCACTGGACCTATCAGCCTTCTTCGTCACACTCACAGGAATAGGGCCTCTGCATGTTCCTTTCTTTTTAAAAGCCTCCCACTTCCCAGCTGTTCCTTCTCATGCGAATAGCCTCCCCCAATCAACTTTCGAAGGTTCCTCCCTAATACCATCAAAATTGATCTTACTCCAATTTAGAACTCAATCCTTCTCCAGACTATTTTAAAAGTAACAATGATCACTTGCCCCAAAAGTGCTTCGATAGCATTTTTTTCTTCAGAATATAATATGGTGTGGTAAAAAACCTGACTGAAAAAAAGCTTCAAGTATAAACAAACATCACAAATCTGTGATCATAAATGAACCCTCCTTCCAACTGTGAAAACAACAACCATTCACCAGTACTGTGTCATTCAGCCAACTCTGTATCCCTTCTGCCACAATCCCTTTTATTGCACTGATTTTAACTTTGCTTACAAGCCTGTTGTGGTACATTTTCATACGACACATTTTCCACGGAAACATTCTAGAATCATCATTCTTGTGGGAATCCACCCCCATTATAAACTCAAATTCTTCTGCCTACACCCATCCCAATCATTGCCAAAGTCCTCACTGACAGACAGACACTCCTGACCCTCAAATGAATGTGCTGAAAATCTGCTGCTGGAAAAGCACAGCAGGTCAGGCAGCATCCAAGGAGCAGGAGAATCGATGTTTCGGGCATGAGCCTTCTTCAGGCTCATACCTGAAACGTCGATTCTCCTGCTCTTTGGATGCTGCCTGACCTGCTGCGCTTTTCCAGCAGCGCATTTTCAGCTCTGATCTCCAGCATCTGCAATCCTCACTTTCTACTCAAATGAATGTTCCTAACTTAGAAAAAACATTTACCTTTCTAAAAATTAATTTACAGAATGTGGGAATCACTGGCTAGGCCTGCACTCACTGTCCTCTTCCAATAACCCCAAAGGTGTGGGTGAGCTGCCTCCTTGAACCACTGCAGCCCATGTTGTATAGGTACACCCACAGTGCTAGAAGGAAAGTCCAGGATTTTCACGAGTGACAAACAAGATATGTCAACATCATTCCAAGTTAGGATGGTATGTAATTTGAGTGGAACGTGCAGGTGGTGGTGTTCCCATAAGACCATAAGACATAGGAGTGGAAGTAAGGCCACTCAGCCCATCGAGTCATCTCTGCCATTCAATCATGGCTGACGGGCATTTCAACTCCACTTACCCGCATTCTCTCCGTAGCCCTTAATTCCTTGTGACATCAAGAATTTAGCAATCTCTGCCTTGAAGACATCTAGCGTCCCGGCCTCCACTGCAATCCGACCCTGCTCTTCCAAGAATTTAGAAACCTCATCCTTAACGATGGATTCTAGAATTTTACCAACAACTGAGGTTAGGCTAATTGGCCTATAATTTTCCATCTTTTGTCTTGATCCTTTCTTGAACAAGGGGGTTACAACAGTGATCGTCCAATCATCTGGAACTTTCCCTGACTGCAGTGACTTTTGAAAGATCTCAACCAACGCCTCCGCTATTTCCTCAGCCACCTCCCTCAGAACTCTAGGATGTAGCCCATAAGGGCCAGGAGATTTATCAATTTTAAGACCTTTTAGCTTTTCTAGCACTTTCTCTTTTGTAATGGCAACCATATTCAACTCAGCCCCCTGACTCCCTTTAATTGTTGGGATATTACTCATGTCTTCCACTGTGAAGTCTGACACAAAGTACTTATTAAGTTCTCCAGCTATTTCCTTATCTCCCATCACTAGGCTTCCAGCATCAGTTTGAAGTGGCCCAATGTCTACTTTTGCCTGTAGCTACCTGCTACCCTGTCCTTCTAATGCATAAGGGTCATGGCTTTGGAAGGAGCTCTCAAAGGAGCCTTGGTGAGATGGTACAGTGTATCTTGTGCATGATAAAACTGCTGCTACTGTACTGAAGGTGGTTTATGGGTGCCAATCAAACAGACTGCTTTTTCCTGGTTGATTCGAAACTTGAGTGTTGTCAGAGCTGCAGCCATCCAAACAAGTGCAAACATTTCATCTCACTCCTCCTCGGTGTTTTGTAGATGCTGGACAGATTTTAGGCTATCAGGTGGTGAGGATTCCTCACATTTGACCTGCTCTTGGAGCAACAGTACTTATGTACCTGGTCCAGTTCAGATTCTGGTCAGTGGTAACCCCCACATGTTGATTGTGGGGGATACAACAATGCCAATGTCATTGATTGTCAAGCAGAAATATTTGGCTTCTCTTGTTGGAGTTCGTCATTCTTGCCATTTATTCGCCCAAACCTGAATGGGATCCAAGTCTTGGTGTATTTGGACACACACTACTTCACTGATTATGCAAACGTCATCCCATTGCAAAATATATTCCATAACTTGACAAACTTTTAGAAATTTGAGTTTATGAGCAAAATGGCAACGCAAAAGGTCTCAAAATATTTATTTACATCAATACTCTGAAACACTTAGATAGGAAATTCTGCTCGGTGTGTTAGCACTGGTGAATATATTCAAGACTTTAAACAGTAAAGATTGCTGTGAGCAAAGAGCTCATCTTGTAATTCCCATCAACTATTTCCAGCATGAATTTATTTCCATATTTCTAATGAAAACCGCTGACAGTTCCTATGCACCCTGAAAGCAAACTCCCCAGTGACTTGTTTCTTGATAAATTTATACGATGTTCTCCCACTGTAAAAACAGACACAATTAGAATCATGAAAATAAACAACTGAATAGATCATTTCTGAATCCAAACAGCTTCCAGTCTTCAACATCAAGTGGTATATTTCTGGAAATAAAGCACATGGAGATGTCACAAAGATGAGACAAATGGAAGTTGCCTCTTCCCTATATTTTTGACTCCCATTTGCCCAGATGTATCCCTCAAAACAAAAACAAATGCAATCTAGAACACATTATGGGCGGCACAGTGGTTAGCACTACTGCCTCACAGCACCAGAGACCCGGGTTCAATTCCTGCCTCTGGCGACTCTGTGTGGAGTTTGCACATTCTCCCCGTGTCTGCGTGGGTTTCCTCCCACAAACCAAAAATGTGCAAGTTAGGTGAATTGGCCATGGTAAATTGCCCGTAGTGTTAGGTGAAGAGGTCTTTTGTGGGGGAATGGGTTGCGCTTTGGCGGGTCAGTGTGGACTTGTTGGGCCGAAGGACCTGTTTCCACACTAAGTCATCTAATTATATGCTGTCATTTAAACACATCCACATAAGTCTCAAATTGTCATGCATTTCCTGACAGCACTGAGTAGCTCCATGATGTCCTATTTGTCATAACAGTCCAACATTAACAAATTCCCATGTTCAAATTCTTACCACTGCAATGAGAAAAATTGGACACAAAACATTCACTGTTTCTTTGAAATGCTGCAAGCAGCACTTGTCCATCGATTTACTGTTTTTACACTTTAAACATTTTACCCACGTACCTCAGCATCTAAAAGCCTAAGGCTTGGAGGGATTTTTGTTCAAAACACGAACAATGCTGAAGAATCTAGTTTTCCTAGCAGCGAGCAGCTTTTGCTCAAAGGCATTTGAAAACAAGTTAAAGTACAACTTAATAAAGATAACTTTTGAGGTTTACTGAAGGGAAAGCTGATAAAGTGAATAAACGAAAATGAAAAAAGTACTATTTATCTACCGGTTTTAAACTAAAATATATTCAAGAAATATTATTTCAATTGCTAATCTCCATTATTTAATGTGTTAGTGGTGTAAATCTAATTTAATTAACCCAAATACTTCGCAATGACCAGCGTTTTTTTAAATATACATTGTCTGCAGAAATACGGTATATGCAGCTAATACCCTGCAACATATGCTGTAAACAGCATTAATGGATGGGAAAACCTTTGAGACAGCAATTCTCAACAAAAATGTCACTTGGAAAACGTGGGGTAATAAATGACAATACACAGGCACTTGTTAGAGACAAATTATGTCTGACTAACTGCAAGGTCTTGGAGGAAGTGTTTGACTGAGATGAGCAGGTTTGCAGAGAACTCAGATAGTCAGCAGCACCTGAGTGAATGGAGGAACCTCTGCAAGTAATCAGCAGCATCGAGAGGAGCAGGCAAGTGGAGGTCAATGCTGCAAGCAGTCAGCAGCACATCAAGAAGCAGGGTTCAAACACATATCTTAGAAGACATAGCAAACAGCAAAATTACAGGAATGCCATAAGGCAATTAGCTGGGAGAGGAGCAGCCAACAGCTGAGTAGAGCAGAAGCATTGCTGAGGAGGATAAATTTGTATTTGATAAAAGTCAAAATGAGATCATGAAAGTCATGAGTTATTGCAATGAAGAACTGACAGCTGAAAATGAGAAAAAGGCAACTTTTTTTAAACCAAGCTTATAATTATACATGAGATTGCAACAGGAAGTAATAAATTTGTCATTTCATTATTGATCAATTATTCAAACTGGAGTTTGAGATTTTATATTTACATGCGTCCCAGACAAAACAAATGAACTGATAACGCCAAATTAAGTAAATTATCTCTCAGCCATCAGAGAGACTTGGCTGCAGATGACAAGATTGAGACCTGAATATTGAAGGGAAAGTTGCATTTAAGGAGACAAGAAACTCAAAACAAGTAGTCCTGAGATGGAGAAGATAGTTTCTTCAAATAGCACCTTCTGGAGGCAACCAGAAAGCAGGCTATCGTGCAGCAAGACAGGATTAATAACCTCAATGAATGTATCACTTGGTAGCAGTGACCATAAAATTACTGAATTTTACATTCAGTTTGACAGCATATGTGGGTCCAAGATGAGTATTTTACAGTTTAAAAATGGCAAGTGTGACGACATGAAAGCAGAGTGAGCTAAGGTGAAATGGTGAAAGGAGTAGGTGGGAGTCTAATATTAGAACATAGAAGAATACAGCGCAGTACAGGCCCTTCGGCTCTCGATGTTGCGCCGATCCAAGCCCACCTAACCTACACTAGCCCACTATCCTCCACATGCCTATCCAATGCCCGCTTAAATGCCCATAATGAGGGAGAGTCCACCACTGCTACTGGCAGAGCATTCCATGAACTCACGACTCGCTGAGTAAAGAACATACCCGTACCATCTGTCCTATACCTACCCCCCCCCCCTTAATTTAAAGCTATGCCCCCTTGTAAGAACTCAATAAGGCTTGTGAGGCATGAACTACCCCTCGCAAAGCCATGCTTACTATCTTTAATAAAACTATCTTTTTCCCAATAGTCATAAATTCCATCCCTCAGGACCCTTTCCTTTACATTGCTTATCGCAGAAGTGCGACTGACTGGTCTGTAATTACCGGGGACTTTCGTATTCGCTTTCTTGGACAGAAAAATAACATCCGCCTTCCCTCGGTCATCTAGTACTACGCCCGTGGAGAGTGAGGATACAAAGATCATCGCCAGAAGTGCAACATTCTCATTATTTGCTTTCCTTAGTACCTTTGGTCCTGTCCTGGGGACTTATCTGCCTTGTTGCTTCCAAAAAAATCCAACATATCGAGTTAATTAACATTAACCTGTTCAAGCCTATTAAACTGGTCCATGGTGGTCTCACTCTGTCGAGTGAATACTGAAGCAAAACAAAAACCTCATTTAACACCTGCCCTAACTTTTCAATCTCCAGGCGCAAGTTCTCTCCACTATCCTTGTTCAACCCTACCCTCTGTCTGGTCATTCTGTTATTCCCCATGTATGCTTAGAACGCCTTTGGGTTTTCCATAACCCTTCCCCCCAAGTTTTTTTCGTTTCCCCTCCCAAATCTCCTCACCTTATCAAACGCCTTACTAAAATCCATATACACCACATCTACCGCTTTCCCCTCCTCCACCTCCTTAGTCACCTTCTCAAAGAATTCAATAAGGTTTGTGAGGCACGACGACCTGCCCTCAAAACCATGCTGACTATCCTTGATCACATTATTCCTATCCAGATGTTCATAAATCCTATCCCTTACAATATTGATAGAATTAGATCAGTAATCCAGAACCTCAGGCTAGTGTTCGGGCGATATGGGTTTGAATCCATCCTTCGTTGTGAATTCAATAAAAATCAGGAACAATAAGCTACCATAATGGCAATCACTTAATCACTAACAATGGTTGTGAAAACTCATCTTGTTCAATAATCAACATTAAGAAAAGGAATCATAACTGGTCCATCCTTGTAACACCAAACCCACAGCAACGTAGCTGATTCTTAACTGCCTTCTGGCCAATAAATGCTGACCTAGCCAGAAACATCCACATGTTATGAACAATTAAAAGGATTGGTCAACAGTGAAGCATTGGCAGACATTTCAGAATAGATGCATTACAATGAGAATGAAAGCTTCCCAGGGAGGACCCAACATTCATTGTTAGCAAAAAACCAAAATTCAGATACTAACAATCCTAAAGAAACACTTATTTAGGGAAGGCGATATTAATTTTGCTGGACTGGGAATCCAGAGTCCTCAAGTAATATTTGGGAACATGGATTTGAAATCCAGCAGGGTAGATGTTAAAGTATGAATTCAATAAAAATCTGGAATTAAGCTCATGACAACCATATAAACACTGCCGATTATCTTCAACACCCATCTGGTTCACTAATGCCTTTCAGGGAAGGAAATCTACCATCCTTACCTGGTTTGGCCTACATGTGACTGCAGACCCACAGCAATATGACAACTCTAAACTACCCTATAAAAATTGAATAAAAATCCACTCAGTTCAAGGGCAATTGGGAACGGACAATAAATACCAACACAAACAGCAGCTCCACATGCCATGAACAAATAAAAGGAAATCACAAATTTGGGTGCCAGGTCAGGAAACGTGGCAGAAGAAATTAAAGATTAACTAAGATTCATAAAGGGAAAAAATTGAGGGATAAAGTTATTTGCAAATATAAAAACAGATGGTAAAAATTTCTAGCGATACTTTAAAAAAAAAGAGATCAAGTGAAATTAACCCTAGAGAAATTTCATCATGGAAAATAAGGATGATACAGGGATTGAACAGTTTTAAAAAAAAAGTCTTCAATATACAGGATACAAGTAATATCCCAGAAATCAGGATATGGAATAAATAGAAGAACTCAAATTATAATCACCAAGCCAAGTACCAAATGTTGGAGCTGTGGGGAGAAGTCCCTCAATCTTTTGATTCGATTCATTTTTGTTACATGTACTGAGATGTAGAGTGAAAAGTATTGTTTTGCATGCTAAACAGACAAATCATACCTTACCTCAGTACATCAGGTACTAGTGCAGAATGCAGAATATTGTGTTCCAGCTACAGGAAATGTGCAGAGAGAAAGATCAACTCCAATGTATGAGAGGTCCATTCAGGAAAGAAGCTGATTCTATTGGACTTCAGCCAATAACTTCAAAGAAGTGGCTGATGACCAAGTGGATGCATTGGTTTTAACTTTTCAGAATTCCTTACATTCAGAGAATGCTCCATCAGATTGAAAAATAGTGAATACAACTCCTTTATTGAAAAAGAGAGACAGTCAGTGCAGAAACTTACAATTAATTTGATATTTGTCTTCGGAAAGACATCCAAAGTCATTGTTAAAGACATTATGGAAAGGCACTGAAAAACATTCAAGTTAATCAGGCACAGGCGACATACTTTTCTGGAAGATATCATGTTTAACTGACTTAATGGAGTTCTTTGAAGTACCATTACAAAGAGATCTAAAAGGTCTGTTGTACATCTGATGAGGTACCACAAAGGTTATGGTGGAAAACGAAAGCTCATGGTGTAGCAGTATCATGGTGGCATGAAAAGCAGACTGGGTAGCTAATGGGAAAGACAGTAAGCATTGTTTTCAGGTTGGCAAAATGCAAGTTTGGTGTACTACAGAAATCAATGCTGGGACCACAAATGTTTACAATTTACACAAATGCTTGACAAAAGGACAGAAAGTATGGTTGGTATATTTGCTGATAACATTACAGGAAAGGAGAATAGTTAGGAATTTAAGAGGACATGAGGAGACTATAAAAAGATATAGCTAGATTGTGAGTGGGCAAAGATTTAGCAAACAGTATCTTGTAGGAAAATGTGAAATGTCAAGTTTAGCAGGAAGATTAAAAAATATATTATCCAAATGGTGAGAGACTGCATTTGAGAAGCAGAGAGATCTGGATGTCCTAGTGCATGCAGATACATCAGATAATTTGGCAAGTTAAAAGAATGTCATCACTGATTGAAAGTAGAATTGAATACAAAAGTACAAAGGTTATGCTTCATTTATACAGGACACTGGTGAAACTGTATCTGGAAAACTGCACAGTATTGGTCACCTCACTGAAGGATGGACGTAGATATAATGGAACCTGTTCAGGGAAGGCTCACTGCACTAAAACTGAAATTAGTGGGGTGCCTTATGAGAAAAGGATTGACAGCCTGGACTGTATCTGCTGGAAGTTTACAAAAATAATCCCACTTTAATGAAACATGCGATATCCCAAGGGACCTTGACATGGTAAAACTGTCAAGGATATTTCCTCTGTAGTAGAATCTGGAACTGTTGATCAAAGCCTAAACATCAAGGGTGTCCTATTGAGAGAGACAAAGCAACTTCTTCTCTTGCAGAGTCAAGCCTTTGGAATGCTCTTCCCCTTCAAACAGCATTGGGGGCAGAGTCCTTGAATGTTTTTAAAGCAGAGTTCAATAGAGTCTGGTTAAGTGAAAGGTTATCACGAGACAGGAAGTTTTGTTTTTGTAAGCACCACAGCTGTCTACATTTTCCAAGGCTTCCAACAGTTCAAGGGACAGCTCACCATCATCTTCTCCTTTCCAGGTCAACTAGAGATGCAATAAATGCTTATCTAGTCAGCAAGGCTCATATCCCAGCAATGATTTTAGTCAAGCAGCAGTAAGGACTTCAATTGGTGGAGGAACTGAAAGTATAGCGTACTGTTCAACAGTCATCATTCAGACTGGAAAGAAGGAAATATACATACATATATTCTGCCCATATCCAAGATATTAATTTAAGGCAATGAACCCCTGGATTCCATACAACTTGCACATCACTTAGATACTAACATACCTGAATCCCTGGTAGGCTTTCTGGATTATTGACATTACCTGATATCAATTTACCTGAGTTTGCTGCACTTTCTACAATCATGTTGCTTTAGGATAGTAAGTTCAAGAGGAGTCAGAAAAGATTTACCAAGACATTGCCAGGACTGAAGGATTCGAGTCCACTGGCACGTAGGAAGAGGAGGAGTGATTCATAAAATCATGAGGGTACAGAGAAGGTGAATAGCAAAGATCTTTTCCCTTGGGTGGGGAAACTTAAGTTGACATGGATGATTAGATTAGGTTAGATTAGATTCCCTACAATATGGAAACAGGTCCTTCGGCCCAAGTCCACACCAACCCTCCCAAGAGTAACCCACCTAGACCCGGTCCCCTACGTTTACCCCCGAATAGTGCACCAAACACTATGGAAAGTTTTCACATGGCCAATTCACCTGCACATCTTTGGACTGTGGGAGGAACCTGACCACCAGGAGGAAACCTACATAGACACGGGGAGAATGTGCAATCTCCACACAGACAGTCGCTCGAGGCAGGAATTGAACCTGGGACTCTGGCTCTATAAGGCTGCAATGCTAACAACTGAGCCACCATGCCACCCTGAGTTGGACCAAAGCATGTTTCCATACTGTATGACTCTTTAATTCTACATTACATTCCCCTATCAATGTTCCTAAATTCGATGCAATCTCCGTAGATTCAACAGATCTCCATGATATCAACGTATTCAAGGTCCCTGAAATCTCCATAGACTTGAAACATTTTCAACACAAGTGCAATCGAACTCCATATTATCTCTATAGTCGATACAATTCCAGTATTGCTGCACTTGAACTCTGCAAACTATAGATTCCCCAATATCAATACAATTGAACTCCCTGAATTATCTATAAGGTACTCAAATCCCTGCAAGCTATACAAATTCTACACATTCTCTTGACATCGACGGAAACTTCTTGCAACCCTCTATAGTTCACAATCAATGATTGTGAACTCTATGAAACAGCTACAGATTATATACATTTCACCTGACCCCAATGCACCTGTCACTCTCTTCAAACTGCATATATTCTACACATTCCCCGGGGTGCTGAGGCCCCGCCAACGCCCTATATATTCCATACATTAGCTGCCAAGTCTATGTTTATGGGCTGACAGCCCCAGTTACCGGAGTACTCGGCGGCGGGTGGGCTGCTCCGTGGCTGCCTCAGAGGCTCCTGCTGCTGGATGCCGCTCTTCACGTGAACGCCGTTGCCCTGCACGATCGCCGCCCCGTTAGCGGCGGCAGCGGCGGCCCCGGGCCCTGTCCCAACCGCGGGCCCGACTCCAGGCCCCGAGCCCGGGACCGCGCACAGCCCGTTCTCCTGAGCGCCGTCGCCGTGCCCCTGGGCCCGAACTCCGCCCGGGCCAGGGGCTTGCGGCCCGCTGCTGGTGGCGGTGGCGGCGCCGCCGCTGCTGCTGCTGCTACTATTGCCACCGCTGACGCCGAAACCCCGGCCCCGGCCGCGGCCCGCTCCCGGTGCCCGGTCGAAAGCGGCGGGTTTGCCGCCCTCCATCGTCCGTGACCGTTTGCCGCTTCAGACCCTTCCCCTCCCCCGCCCCTCTCCACACAGCCACAATCACTTCCGGCGGAAGTCGCTCGCGAAGGCCTCCCCTCCCCCACCGAGCATCCGGCTCAAAACAAAACAACCGGAAATGCGCGACAATGGGGTCAACTGCCGCTCCCGTTCGCCACCAACGAGCCCGAGACCAAGAGGTGACCGGGATGAAGGCAGGGTGGTCCTCCATCGGACCAGAGGGCCATGGGAGCGGCTGACCATTCAGCCCGTCGATCCTGGTCCGCCGTTCAAAGTGATCAGCACAGATTTATTACACAGGAATAGGAGTGGTCCATGAAGCTCACTCTGCCACTTAATGAGATGGTGGTTGACCTGATCATCACAGGTTTGCAATGTAGGAATAGGAGGCTCCATTCCTGATGAAGGGCTTTTGCCCGAGACGTCGATTTTCCTGCTCCTCAGATACTGCCGGACCTTCATGTGCTTTTCCAGCACCACTCCAATCTAAACCCATTGGAGTAGTCCATTCAGCCCAACAAGCCTTTCCCACAATGCACTCAACACCATTGTTTCTCCGTCACCAAACTGTATATCACTGCCTTTGGCTCATCTCCCTTAATTCCTTTGCTTATCACAAAAGTTGACGACCTCAGATTTAAAACGAACAACTAATCCAGTATCAACTGCCATTTGTTGAAGAGAATTCCAAATCCTTTGTGTGTAGCAGTACTTCCTAACCGCCCCTGAGCAATCTCACTCTAATTGTCAAGTGATAGCCCAGCTTCTAAGATTTCCAACGAGTGGGAATAGTTTATCTAACCTGTCTTTTAATATCTTGAAGACTTCAGTCAGATCACCCCACAACATTTTAAATTCATGAGAAGGAAGCCATTTGGTCCGTGGAGCTTGATCTACTATTCAATGATATCATGGCCGATCTAATCATCACAGGATTGTCTCAGTGCAGAAGCAGGTCATTCAGCCCATTTTCCCAAACCCGTTGAATTCAGATTAGATTAGTGCTGGAAAAGCGCAGCAGGTTGGGCAGCATCCGAGGAGCAGGAAAATCGACATTCCGGGCAAAAACCCTTCAAGGAGCAGCTTTCCTGCTCCTCGGATGCAGACTGAGCTGTTGTGCTTTTCTCCAGCATCTGCTGTACTCACTTTTGCTTCAACCTGTTGAATTGTCTTGTGCCAAGTTCCTCCTCTTCTGTTGGTTGGGATTTCTAGAACTAAAGGGCATAGTCTGAGAATTAGGACCAGATCATTCAGAAAAGATTAGGAAGCATTTCTACATACACTGGCTGGTAGACATTTGGAACTGACAGCCGCAAAAAGCAGTGGATGCAGGATCAGTTGTTAATTTAAATCTGAGTCTGGTAACTTTTTTTGTGAAGCAAAGGTATTAGGGATAACAGGCCAAATCCTGGTAAATGGAATTAGGCCACATCAGCCAAGATCTCTTTGAATGGTGGATCAAGCTCAAGGGGCTGAATGGCCTATTTCTATTAATACTGTTTACTCCACTAAAAGACATTGTTGCAAAAATCCCTCACCAATCATTACATCATCACCATTAGGCTAATGTTTAACTTTACAGTTTTAAAAATTGAATGGGTATTTCACCTTCTGCCTGGTTAGGATTTGAACCCATCATACTATCAAAGAAGATTCTGAGGAGGTGTTATATTGTACTTGAAACATTAACTCTATTTGTCTCTCCAAGGATGTTGAGGAGAAAGTGAGGTCTGCAGATGCTGGAGATCAGAGATGGAAATGTGTTGCTGGAAAAGCGCAGCAGGTCAGGCAGCATCTAGGGAACAGGAGAATCGACGTTTCGGGCATTAGCCCTTCTTCAGGAATGAGGAAAGTTGGTCCAGCAGGCTAAGATAAAAGATAGGGAGGAGGGACTTGGGGGAGGGGCGTCGGAAATGTGATAGGTGGAAAGAGGTCAAGGTGAGGGTGATAGGTCAGACTGGGGTGGGGGCGGAGAGGTCGGGAAGAAGATTGCAGGTTAGGAAGGCGGTGCTGAATTTGATGGATTTGACTGAGACAGACTGGGGGGAGGGGAAATGAGGAAACTGGTGAAATCCGAGTTCATCCCTTGTGGTTGGAGGGTTCCTAGCCGGAAGATGAGGCGTTCTTCCTCCAACCGTCGTTTCGCTGTGGTCTGACGATGGAGGAGTCCAAAGACCTGCATATCCTTGGTGGAGTGGGAGGGGGAATTGAAATGTTGAGCTACAGGGTGGTTGGGTTGGTTGGTCCGGGTGATGTTGCCAAACCTGTTGACTTTCCCCACCATTTTCTCTTTTAATTCCCCAGAACATGACCTTCTTCTGCATGACTCATCCACTACACCACTGTCTCCCTTAATATAGTTAAAAATCACACAACATCAGGCTATAGTCCAACAGGTTCATTTGGAAGTACAAGCTTTCAGACCACTGCTCCTTCATCAGGTAGCTAATGGGGCAGGACCATAAGATACAGAATTTATCGTAAAAGATCAAAGTGTCAGACAACTGACACAATGTACCAAACAAACCTAGATTGCTGTTAAGTCTTAAATCAATGAAAATGGTGTTGCAGGTTTCGACTCATTAATATGAAAATCCCAGAACTTCTTTCAAGTCACATTCTCAAGATATCTTAAGGATGATTTAAGGAAAAATAAGGCATAACAATCACCAGACAGGGATGTTCTGTCCCAGTCAGGGAACACATCAGCAGTCGAGGAAATTCGGCCTCGGATCTTCGGGTGACCATCATCTCAGGCGGACTTTGGGATAAGCAACAACGCAGAGACACTGAGCAGAGCTGATAGCCAAGTTTGGTACCCATGAGGGTGGCCTCAACTGGGATCTTGGGTTCATGTCACACAACAGGTGACCCCACTAAACTCTATGCTCTCATACACACTGACACACAAGTATCCATACATACCCACTCTTACATACATTCACATTCACATACAGACACTCTCCCATATGCTCTCCCTCAGACACACACACATCCACACTCACACAGATGTGCACACCCTCTCACAGGCATATAATCCATCACACTCTAACACACTTTACCAAGCACACACATGCTCTCTCTCTGTCTGTCTCTCTGTCTCTCTCTCTTTCTATCCCACACACATACACGCTCTCTTTCCCTCACACACACACTCATATAGGTCTATGGAGTGAATTTGCATTTGCAGATTTGTATAGAGTCAGAGAGTCACAGAGATGGACAGCATGGAACCAGACCATTCATGCCCACATCCCTTCAAACCCTTCCTATTCATATACCCATCCCAATATCTCTTAAATGTTGCAATTGTGCCAGCCTCCACCACTTCCTCTGGCAGCTCATTCCATACACGTACCACCCTCTGTGTGAAAACTCTTCCCGTAGGTCTCTTTTATATCTTTCCCCTCTCACCCTAAACCTATGTCCTCAAGATCTGGATTCCCCGACCCTAGGAAAAAACTTTGCCTATTTACCCTATCCATGCCCTTCATAATTTTGTAAATCTCTATAAGGTCACCCCTCAGCCTCCAACGTTCCAGGGAAACCAGCCCCAGCCTGTTCAGCCTCTCCTTATAGCTCAAATCCTCCAACACTGGCAACATCCTTGTAAATCTTTTCTGAACCCTTTCAAGTTTCACAACATCTTTCCGATTGGAAGGAGTCCAGAATTGCACGCAATATTTTATTTCAACCTTGTCCATAATCATCTGTTAATTTCTTTGGGACTTCTGGCAAGCTAACCTTCTTTTCAGCTTGAATACTGGAACAAAATAACTATTCAACATGTCTTCCATTTCCCCTTGGCCATTGACAATAACACCATTCTCAGCCTTCAGTGGGCCAACAGTACTCTTAACTTCCCCATTATGCAACTACAAAATCCCTTCTGGGTTTTAGAGAAGTGATTGCTGGGCCTGTTGCTGAGATATTTGTATCATCGATAGTTACAGGTGAGGTGC
>NC_057711.1:2492267-2494922 GCF_004010195.1 Chiloscyllium plagiosum | reverse complement strand
AACCCTCCACCACCACCCTCTGTCTTCTACCTTTGAGCCAGTTCTGTATCCAAATGGCTAGTTCTCCCTGTATTCCATGAGATCTAACCTTGCTAACCAGTCTCCCATGGGGAACCTTGTTGAACGCCTTACTGAACTCCATATAGATCACATCTACCGCTCTGCTCTCATCAATCCTCTTTGTTACTTCCTCAAAAAACTCAATCAAGTTTTTTGAGACATGATTTCCCATGCACAAAACCATGTTTACTATCCTTAATCAGTCCTTGCCTTTCCAAATACATGTACATCCTGTGTCTCAGGATTCCCTCCAACAACCTGCCCACCACCGACGTCCGGCTCACTGGTCTATAGTTCCCTGGCTTGTCCTTACCACCCTTCTTAAACAGTGGCACCACGTTAGCCAACCTCCAATCTTCTGGCACCTCACCTGTGACTATCGATGATACAAATATCTCAGGAAGAGGCCCAGCAATCACTTCTCTAGCTTCCCACAGAGTTCTAGGGTACACCTGATCAGGTCCTGTATTTCCAGATACATTCTATTTTGTTCAAAATGCACACAATCTGTAGGCAGTCATTCCATGTGGCATCTTATAAATTCCTACTTTGGAAATAGAACCAGTCTAACTCAAGGCTGAAATACAGACAGACTCAAACCTCACATCTTTAATGCATTGTCTGAGCTGAGATTTTTAAGAAAACCTTAAGTTATCTCGGGAATGTGATTTGAATGCAATTCTGGGATTTTCATATTAATCAATCGAAACTTGCACCTATTCTAAGTGATTAAAGAATTAACAGCAACCTAGACTCGTTCAATCCCATCAGTTGTCTGATACTTTGATACTTCACTATAAATTCTGTGTCTGAGGATTCTGTCTCTCTAGCCACCTGATGAAGGAGCGGCGCTCCAAAAGCTAGTGTTTCCAAGTAAACCTGTTGGACTATAACCTGGTGTTGTGTGATTTTTAACTTTGTACACCCCAGTCCCACACTGGCACCTCCACGTCATAGCTCCCTAAAGATAGTTTGTTCCATGTGAGCAACTTGTTTCAGGTTACATTGACAGGATTGACATTGTTGAGACTGTCTGAGGAAGATCTGAGGTCTCACTCCTTTAAGATTTAAGATATTCAGCCCACAATCCATGTGACATCAACATAGTGTGGACTGCTTATTGCAAACTGTAGTATTAATCCTTTCAGCACCATGTAGAACCAAGCTTATATTTTATTTTGATTATTATTTTACATTTGTGTTTTTCATTACATTTATCACTTAGCGAGTTTTGAGAAGTTTTATCACTCTCCATCTGCCTCAGGTTTCTGATTTTATAAATTCACGTGATCTGCACCATTCATTAATCTCCTGGAGCATGTCCTGTTCAGTACTGGAAAGCTGATAGTTGCTGTTGGAAGATCATTTTCTGTAATTCATTTCCTGACAGTGAAGGGCTGGAATTCCTTTTGAACTGGAAGACCTTTTATCAGTTGGATTTCCTTTGCGCAGAACAGCTTCCCTGCTGAAACAGGCAATTAGTTCCTTGCAGCAGCCTGTTTATATAACACAGTATGGTGACTGACAGTTAACTGCCAGGCTTTGTTTAAATTTTAAACCTAGAATTTTGACTCTGCATGATGAAGGCATTTCCTTTAGCAGTATGACAGAATAGCATCTCCAATAGTGCTACACTCCCTCAGAACTGAATGAGTGATGTCAGCCTTGATTTGTAACTGCATTTAACAGAGTGTTTTAAAACCTCACAAAGAAAACCGTTCCCTCAGCAGTTTATCACTCACTGAGTAAAGTGTGATGGTAATTTTAAAAACATTTTTCTCCAAAATAGTATTATTTAAAATTACTTTTGACATTGTCAACAACAAGTGTAAAAGGTTCAGTGAACTAGTGAACTTTACCTGCTGTGATATTGTGGTTATATCACTGCATGAGTAATCCAGAGTTCAATCATGCAGATACAAGGTCAAATCCTCCCGTAGCCACCTGAGATTTCTAACTCACTCAACAAATCTGAAATTAAATTAAACTCATTTTCATAATGCCAACCATGATTTGTTTTAAAAGCTCACCTGCTTCACTTCAAGGAAGGGGATATGCTGCCCAGTCCGGCCTCTGTATGACTAGGACCACAGCACTAAAGCTTGGGGCAAGCATTCTCGAGTGAAGCTGTCCAAAGACGTGCAGGTTAGCGTAGAATGGCCATGCTAAATTGTCCATAGTGTCCAGGGGTTTACTGGAGCAATTTACTGCACGTGTTGGAATCTGCACAGAAAACAAAAAAATGCTGGAGATCAGAGGGTCAGGCAGCATCCATGGAGAGAGAGCAATCCTGACAAGGAATGTATATGTCACCATCAAGAGTATTGAAGTTGTACTGAGGTACTGCTGAGTGTTTCTTACTCTATGAAAGTAATGTTGAATTCTATTGCATTTAAAATAATTTGAAATATTTGAGCTATTTGCCTGAACTGGAATTCAGGGTACTGGGCTAATGGTCGGATACTTGGTAATGTGGATGAGCAGAGGGATCTTGGTGTCCATGTACACAGATCTTTGAAAGTTGCCACCCAGGTAAATAGTGCGGTGAAGAAGGCATATGGCGTACTGGCTTTTATTGGTAGAGGAATGGAGTTC